>NW_007727078.1:329568-446079 GCF_000696425.1 Galeopterus variegatus | reverse complement strand
TTCTTCCCTTCCCCTTCTTCTCTCCTTTTTTTAAAATAATTATTTTCTTTATAGCTGTATGTATGAAATTGCCGGAAGGAACCCCTTTGTCTTCACCCCTACACTTCTAGCTGTTGCTGCTGGTTTTGAGGAGGTGGCTAAAACACGTTGCAAAGAACAACACAAAGCCAACTGCTTTTTTTTTTTTTTTTTTTTTTAGGTCTTTTTTGTGACCGGTAAGGGGATCACAACCCTTGGTGTGGTGTTGCCCGCACCGCGCTCAGCCAGTGAGTGCACCGGCCATTCCTATATAGGATCCGAACCCGCGGCGGGAGCATCACTGCGCTCCCAGTGCCGCACTCTCCCGAGTGCGCCACGGGGCTGGCCCCAACTGCTTTCACACAAGGGTGAGCACCGCATTTCTTTCATAAAAAAAGGATAAGGAATCACCCAACACCACAGCACTAGATCCTTACTTCAAAGTAAATTACAGCAAAAGGGTTGTTTACCATGTACGATATTCTCTTGCCACAATCACTGATTTTCAACCCACTGGTCATCAGCTACTGATCTAAATACTATTCTCATTACCTGAGACGCTCAAAAGACAATTGCTCATTCTCAGAGTCTCTCTTCTGGCTATGTCTTCTTTGTAAACTGGAAGAAAGCCCTAGAGAATGAATATCCAGGGTGAAAGGTGACATTTTATCTTCTATACTCAACAAGCCCTCTCTTGACTACCCATAGAGTGGAATCATCTAAATGGAGACGGGCATGCCCACAGCACAATGCCCACCAGGTGAGTACCGTACACCTTCCCACCCAGTGCCTTTATAATGCGCCACAAATGCACATTTCTTTTGATATGTAAACTTACTAAACTAAAAATTCCATAGATTTTGTCTCTCGACAAATTTTATAATATTTTGATTGACATGTAGTTAAAAAAAATGAGAATAATGAGATTTTGCTCTTGTTTCAACAGAATTTTCTTTTTCTTCAGGCAGCACCTGTTACACAATATTTAAAAATTTTGTCTTCTTATCAAAAAAATGTCTGTGGAGCATTTTTGAAATTTGGACCCCAAGTCTTAAACTCTGTGTGAGTTTTATACTGTGTGTCTTGTCTTTACCTGTATTTTTTTTTATCTGTGTCTCATTTTTTATTAAATGATTGATGACTTTTTATTTATGTTATTCCTAGTTCCCCAGGGGTTTTGAGGTGGGTCTGCATCAACATGGATATCTCAGAACCAGGGCATTAGGTCAGGATGAGAGAAGACTGGGGCAGGGGGGACCCAGAAGAGAAAGGGAGCTGCTTCTAAGATATTTTAGTTAGTTGGGAATCTGAACTGGTCTGTGAGTTTCCATCCAGGGTTATAAAACACTCAAGTGCTTTCAAAATGACTTCATGCATCGGTCTTTGACTTTAACGAGTAGGAGACAACCTTGCAAAGTTAAATTTTATCTCCAGTGCTCTCCCTGACCAACTAGTAGTGGTACAAGAACAGTGTCTTGAGAAACAATTTGAGATTTCAAGACAATCAGCAGGAAGGAGATCTGTGATGGATTATCTGTGCCTGCTTTGGGCTTACAATTGGAAGTGGTGGCCCTTACTCAGTTTTATCTTGCTGTAATAATTATGGAAGAGAGCACATCTTTCAGGTCTTTTTTGTGCTTGCATACAGGATTCTGACGGGCCCAAAATACCAGCCTAGGATTTTCAAAGTGATCATGCAGGCTATGCAACATACCATCAGTTATTTGATAAAGATATCTGTGAAAACCCAAGGGTACCAATATTTTTTGCAGCTGTTTATATTGTATTAGCAAAGAACTCCTTCTTGTTTTATGTGCTGATACAATTACTTTAGTGGTTTACCAATTCTCTTTCCAGAAACGTTGCGGTACTCAGTAAAAAATTCCACAAGATTAAATTTAAGGAACTTACCTCTCTCGTAGAAGATGTTTCCTCCAGGTAGGAAGGATGTTGTGAAGGGGATGGTGTGCAGTGCCTTCGTGAGATGGTAAATATTCTCAAAAACCAAGTAAAAATAGTGAGTGATTTTTGGCAACCATTTTTTATTCTGAAGTTGCTTTGATGGGTGTTAACTTTGCCATAATAAAATTAGAGTATTAATAAATTGTTAAATGAAAATATTAAATAAAAAATAAATTTTTACAAATAAACCCACATAAATATTTTTTTTTATACATAGAGTTTTTTTTTAAAGATTACTCAGCAGACTGCATTTTATATCGCTACATGTCTCGACATAAAACTTCAGGAGTTTAAAATTTTTGAAAATAGATTTAATCCACATTAAAATTTTCTTTTACACAACAAATCCTCTTTTAGAGATGTTAGAAATTAATAGTAAAGCTCAGGGAATGACCTGTTATCATTACGTCTTTAAGAGCTGCTTTCTCTGGGCTTCCTCAGGCTGTTTAGATACAGTCTTTCCAAATAAGAGAATACGTTAATTTCAAATAACTTTTACTCTTATCTAGCTTTTCTTTTTCTTTCTTTCTCTTTCTGTTTTTAATTAACAAGTAAAAATTGTGTGTATTTATGGTGTACAATATATTTTGACATATGTAAACATTGTGAAATGTCTGAATTCAACAAATGCATTACCTCATGTACCATTTTTTTTTGTGGTGTGAAAATTTCAAATCTACTCTCTTGCAAATACACAACCTACTGGTGTGAACTATAGTCACCGTGATGTACAATGGATCTCTTGAACTTATTCTTCCCGTCTAACTGACATTTTGTGTCCTTTGACCGACCTCTCTTTATTCCATCACCCCCAGGCCACTGGTAACCTTTAAAGTGATCCTCTGAGTTAATATACTGGTAAATACATTGTTGGCAAAGTTTAAATTGTTCACACATCCAAAGGTAATGCAATTTCATTAAAAATATCCTGACTTCTTAGTTACAATTAGGCTTTATTTTTTATTTATTTATTTATTTTTTTGTCCTTTTTGAGACCGGCCGCACCGCACTCAGCCAGTGAGCGCTGTGAGCGCACCAGTCATCCCCATTTAGGATCTGAACCCGTGGCGGGAGCGCTGCTGCGCTCCCAGCGCCGCACTCTCCTGAGTGCGCCACAGGCTCGGCCCAAATTAGGCTTTATTTTAATGATTTCTAATTAGTTTAACAGTTTAGACTCACAGTGAAGACAGAATGTTAATTAAATAACTTGAGTTTCAGAGTATTGAGTAGTGTCCACTTTATTTCAAGCAGTGGACCACAGATGCTCGCATGAATTATTTTCACCCTAACTTGCACCCTGGTTAAAAACTCTCACTTGGGAGTTATTTTTGTATTATTTGATTGTTTATGAGGACGCAGATTTTCTAACGCTAAATCTAATGTGCTGAATTAGGATGTAACTGGGGATTTTCTGTGAAGGTTGGAGATGAGACTAAGAGATCATATTATATCTCAAATATTCTCCCCATTAATACCTTTATAGAGAAATGAGAGGAACTGAATTATGGTTAACTGAAAATAGAAGTGAATTCTCAGAGAATGAGAGATGCTCTGCCTAGAACCGTGATGGCCTCAGGTGAGATGTGAATGTTTTGCAAAGATTGGCTCCCTGGTTCTATGTGGTTTGTTGGAAACATGGTGCCAGCCCCCATCCTATTTTTCACCTCAACCCTGAGCTTCATGCTATTCCTCACCCTTGGTTTTTGCCAGAAGATTCCAGGCAGTGGGAATAGCTTGAGTAGAGTCATGAAGGCCTGAAATAGCCTGATGTTTTGCTGGAACTCAATGCTGTTCAAGTGAGGCTGGAACAGAGAGTAGGAAAAACAAGCAGCCTCATTCTGGACAGTCTGGACGGGGGGCCAGGGGCTTACCAGCTTTTGAAAATTATCCAGCTTATACATTAATAAGATAACCTCACCCTCTCCCTAACTCCCAAACTTTATGTAGAGGTCAGAATCAGGGTGAAGGGAGTGGATAAAGAAACTGTGGTAAATCTACACAATGGAATTCTACTCAGCTATAAAAAAGAATGAAATACTACCATTTGCAGCAACATGGATGGACTTAGAGAAAATTATACTAAGTGAAATAAGTCAGGCACAGAAAGAGAAATACCACATGTTCTCACTTATTTGAGGGAGCTAAAAATAAATAAATATACAAACAAATGTGAGGCAGGGGGCAGGGAAGAAGACATAGCAATCACAATTCCTTGAACTTGTTCAGACAAATGAACAGATTTGATGTTGATGGGTGGGAGGGGGGAGAGGGAAAGGGGAGGGAGGAATGGGTAAAGGGACAACTACATTGTATATTGATAAAATACAATTTTAAAGAAAAGAATCAAGGTGAAGGGTAGGAACAGGAGACAGAGTAAGGTTTGTATGTATTTGATAACTTGAACAGTTTCAAATAAATAATATTCATAGGAAAATGATACCATGACTGGAATACTTTCTTATATTTGGGAAGTTTTCATCTGGTAGTGGCTGTACAGGTTCATTTGCTTATCATTCTTTCATTCAGTTACCAAATATTTATTGCATTTTTTCTATATGCTTGGCAATGTGGTTTTAGACCACATGAGAAGACTAGTGTTATAGATGTTTAGTAATATGTCATTGGTGGCCTGCATTGAAAGCACAGGTGGACTTTTATCAGAAAGAAAGAACATTTAGAATATAAAATGCCAATATATCAGAGTAGCAGGTATAAAGTATTTAAAAGATTAATACTTAATAATGAATGTGAATTTATAAAATAGCATATTTTTTATAATTGTATTACCTTAAATTCTGAGACATAATGCTTGCATTAATGTGAAACTTCATGTGTGTTGATTGAATACAACATTTAAGTGAATATTATCTATCAAATTAGCTGATGAAGTAATTTCAGATGTTATGCTCATGATTGATTTTGCAAGCAACCATTCCACTATGAAGGAAAACCCAGCCCTGAACAAATTTTGAAAATAAAGTCATTTCTTATTCTTATTTGGTACAGGGCAAGGTTATGAGCTGTATTTGTTCAAAACAAGATTCCATCTCCAGCAAAATCAAAGAGTGCTGTGAAAATAAAATACCACAGCTTGGCGAGTGCATAATTTACTCAGATAAAGATGATAGACCAAAGGATTTATCTCTAAGAGAAGCAAAGTTTACTGACAGCGAAAATGTGTGTCAAGAGCTAGATAATGACCCAGACAACGTCTTTGCTGAGTAATATTTTAAACTCTATTGAAATTTATAAGGCAAACAGAAACTTATAAGATTTGATCTACGTTGGCTAATTTGGGCAGAAGGATGTGAAATCATTTAATTCACTGGGTATCATATAATTTTTAAAAATTATGGCCATAGACCATAGTGTTTTCATACAATTTTAAGAAAAAGCAACTGTGTTATAGTGATGGCTAACATTTATTGAGTACTTGATGTGTGTCAGAAAATGAGTTAAATACTTTATATAGATTAGCTATTTTAATTCTCGCAATAACCATGTAAAATAAGGACAATTTTCCCTGATTTTTCAGATGAGCAGACAGGTAAGAAGTTAAGTGGCTCATTCAATATTCACAGATAAAAAATAGCAGAGTAAGGATTTGTCCCCAGGAGGTCTGGCCTAAGAAGTTGCAGGCCTACCTGCCATGCTGTGCCACACCACAGCTGTTAAGGGGAATACCACTGGACTTGGAGCCACAGGGACTAGATTTGAGTCCTGGTTAAGTCACTGGGACAAGTTAACTTTTCTGTGCTTTATTTTATTACATATAAAGTTCATATAAGAATATTCATTCATTCAAAGCTTACTGATAATGGAATATAATCAGGGCCTTTACTGGGTTTCTACCTCCAGGAGCCTTTATCTATAGGGAGTGTGGTACGGGAAGTGACAGACTCATAAATAAATAAGCAGAAAAATGTTCTATTAGTTCTCATAGCACTATGTGCTAGATAATGTGGGGGACAGAGGAAGAGGTGGTCAATGGAATCTGGAGATCTTGGAAAGGCTTGATAGGGAGGTGGCAGTTAAAGAAATTTTGGTAATCTAGACAGAGGGAGTAGAGCATGGATAGAAGTATCTGCAGTGAAACTCCAGGGCTGTGGGAGATAGATGGGGCCAGATCATGCAGGCACGTTAAGTAATGGGATGCCACTGAAGGGTTTTCATTGAAGAATGAGGAAGGACAAAATCACTTATTTTTTAGAAACTTCATCTGAAATGAATTCCAGTTTAAGACCGAGTAGGTAGTTTTCTCATTCAATGAGATGGGAAGTATGGTGAAGAAGTAGGTTCTGTGGGAAAGATAATATTAGGTCTGAACACATTGACTTTGAGGTGTCTGTAGAGTAACAATTGGGACTGTCAGGAGACGGTTTTATATTTGACCCTGGAATTTTGGAAGCAGGGCTGGGGTGAAGGTATAGGATATAATAGCAGCTAATGTTTATTGAATACTTACTAAATTTTAAGTGCTTCTCATTTACTAACCAATTGAATTTTCAAAAACCTCCCCGAGGTTAGTATACTTTCATTAACCCTATTTTATAGGTGATGAAATAGGCACAGAGAGGTTAAGCAACTTGCCGCAAAGTCATGCAGCTAACATATGGGGCAGCCGGGATTCACACGCAGCCTGGCTCCGGACTCCTGCTCTTACAACCACTATGCTCTATTGCTCCCACAAGTTGTGGATGTTAAGCCCAATTAAACTAAACAAAATGATAGATTGTACCTGACACATCTCCGTACATGGAAGCAGTTTTTATCACTGTCTTTATCAGCCGCATTATCATCACTATTACAGCATCGTGTTTGAAGTATGGGGAGAAATGATAAACCAGCAATGAGCTTGCTGAGTCAGAACAGAGTTTTAAGGTGCAGTCTTTCTGAATGTGAACATTTGAGGCAAGATCTCAGTGGATCCCACAGCCTAGAGTAAGTCTTCCAGGGGCTTTTGTTTGCAACATTTTAGGGATATGTTTTTAGTGTGTGTGTGTTTTTGTTTTTTGTATTTTGCTGCAAAGAAATCCATGGCTTACATCAGATATTAAGAGGAACGCTGATTTTCTGAAGGTTAAGCACCACTGCCTTAGAGTATGGGCATATATTCCACAAATGCGACTTGAGAAAGCAGCTAGGCAGCTGGAGACACGGTGTCAGGAAAAGCAAGATTGATTAAGTAAGTCAAATGCTGAAAAAAAAGGGGCGGAGGGGTGAAAAGAATTAAAAACTTTTGTGAGGTATTGCTCTCATAAAACAAGGAAGGTTCTTATTTAACTTACTGTGAATGAAGAGATGAGATTCTTTCATGAAGAACACTGTAAAAATAGCAGAGCTGAGGTACGTAGAGAGGAAGGACATCTCTCTTTTGCAGAAAGAGTCAGCTTGGTATAAAAAAGACTGGAGAAGGCATCTCGTGGGACCAAGGGTCAAATTTTATATCTTCTGTTAATAGCAGGGTGCTTAACCAATCTGTGACTTAATTTCCTCAGCTATAAAAGAGTATCTTGAAGACTATGTGAAGTCAAATGAGAAAGTGTTTATAAAGACTAGGAAGCATATCTCTATCTCTTATGCCCAAAGCTTGATCCAGAGCACCTAGTAAGGGCTTAATAAGAGTTAGCCTCATTCTTCTGTCTTTCCTGCTTTCTTCCCAAATCACACCCACCTGTACTGTTGGAGCCTTTGACTGAGGCCTTGCACACCACTGCCAATGATTTACAGCTAACGGGATGAACACTCCCATATCTGGCAAGGATGGAGTAATGGGTGAAGGCTGATCCATGTCTCACCAAGGCCGCACTGGGAGGGAGGAGAAAGTCATATTCTCACTGTCCCAAGTTGGAAGTCTGAATGTATTTTCCAACAGAATCATACTCAATATGTACTTTCTAAAACACGGATGGCACAATACACTGTTTCTGAGGCTTTAAGGGTTAAATCATTCTAATAATTAACTCTAAATAACTCAAATAATTTTATCTTCCCAAGTAAAAAATATTGTTAATCTAAAATATAACATGGAAGACAACTTTTGTAAAATGATCTCCTATAGCCAAAATGTCCTCTTAAATCACTCTCTGACCAAACCAGGGAGGAACTTAGCATTTGAAAGCAGACTTAGTATTAAAAGACCTGACTAGGTAAAGATAGTAGGATTTGGTGTTTTGCTCTTTTTCTAAGTTCTAACATACAAAATATTTTACACATTGCAGGTCTCTTTATAAATACTCAAGGAAGACATCCAAACCTGTCTACACCTGAGCTTTTAAGAATTGCTACAGTATACAAGGATCTCCTGGAAGGTTGGTGCAGCACAGAAAACCCTCCAGATTGTTAGAGGCATGCAGTAGGTTCTATTATTGTAGGTTCAGAGAATTAAGAAACAACAACAAAAACAACACACATAAAAATTGATATCAAAGTTTTTCTCAATCTAAGGAGTATAAAATGTAACTGACCAATCTGAGTCTACTATAGATTCAAATAAGATCATTAATTTGGCTTATGTATAATGTTTTGAACTACTAATCCATCGTGTTAATTTAAAAAACTCTTTCCATTAAATATTTTACATTTACATTTTTATTTATGTACTCTGTATTTTATTGAACTGTCTTGGATTTTCTTATGGTCGCAAAAGTAATAAATGATTATTGTAGATGATTAGGAAAGTACCAAAAGTCAGAAAGAAAAAAATAAAAGCTTTCTGATTTTATCACCAAGAAATAGCTATAATTAATATCTTCTTTTATCTTTTCTGTGCATATATACATATATATGTGTGTGGGTGTTCTAAAAAATTTGATTGAAATAATACTCAGAAAATGTTTGGAACTGTTTTTTATTTGGTATCATACAAAACTTTTTTTTTTTTTTTTGGTTATAAATGGTGCTGTATTAGTTTCCTATTATAGCCACAAATGTAATGGCTGAAAACAAGAGAAATTTTTTCTCTCATAGGAGGCCAGAAGTCTGAAATGAGTCTTATGGTGCTAAAATCAAGACATTGGAAGGGCTATCTTCCTTGTGGCGGTTTGGGGAGAATCTGTTCCTTGACTCTTTTGGTTTTTAGTATAGAACACTTTTTATGTCATTAAGCACACTTTAAATTACTCATTTTAAATGATAGCATCCCATCATGATGATGTAAAAATTTATTTAACCGCTCTTTTACTGTGTATGGGATATTTTAGATGTTTAGATAGGTTGTTTTTAATTTTATAAGTGACCCTGAGATAAGTATCTCATTTCATTAATCTTCATTAATATTTATGATCATTTTCTTAGCATACATCACTAGAAGGGAAATTATTGGGTCAAAATATATGAACTTTTAAAAAATACTTGCCACAAATTGCCAAGTTACATTCTAGAAACTTTTTGGCGGTATATAATCCCACAATAGTGCTTGAGAATGCTCATTTCAGCTTTACCTTTATCAACACTGCACATGGAAATTAACTTTGCTAGATTTATATGTAAAAAAGAATAGTGGCTGTGTTTTAAGCAAAGATTTATTTGTTTTTTTAATGTTAAACTTTTCTCATATGTTTTTAGCTATTATATTTATAAATTTCCTATGAACAATTTGTTTATGTCTGTTACCCATTTTCCTATTGAAATTAGTATGTTTTTATATCAATTTATATGCACTTCTTATATATTATAGAAATTAATTATTTGACATTTTTTATTTGTTTCTTATTTCTTTGATATGTACTAATTGCCATAAAAGCCAGTTTATACCCATTCAAATTTGAGCAATGGAGTAAGAAGACTAGGCTTTCATTCCTGCTCTGTCACTGTTATTAACAAGGTGGTCTGTTTCTGATCCTTAAATGAATCATAGTGATAGAAAATTCTCTTTTTACATGAAGACACCATTTGTCCCATAGCATCCTTTTGCTGGGGTGTAGTTCTCTCTCTGGTGGCCCACTCAGTAGATGTCCAACTTTATGCCACATGAAGAGAGAATCTGTCAAATATTTGAAGACAGTTATTGGAGGTTTTAAGTTCCAAATCCAAATGATAAAAAAGATATAAAATAAAGATAAATATGGTTAAAAATGTTTTGTAGCAATACTTACTAGTTGGGTCATTCTGGGCATGTCACTTAATTTCACAAGGCCAGTTTCCTTTACTTAAAAATGAAGATAACACCTGTTCTGGTCACTTCAAAGTAAAAATTGAATGTGATCATTGTCAAAATAAAATTTGAATTTAACTTTGTAAATCAGAAAGCTCTAAATAAATGTACATGGTGACAAAAATCTGGACTTTCAAATTTTAGCCAAAAATATTTGTATATCTATATCTATAACTGAAAAACCTTAAATTCAAATTCACACATATAAAAAGTGCCCTCAATTTAGTAAGTAACGTATAATAGCAAGAGTTTGAAAATGCTACATAAATTTAAAAAAACAGTTGACAAGTTGACATAAAGCTTATAATTAAATTTTAGATAAAATGTTTGTAACTGTGATTGTTCTTATTTTCAGGAAGACAAATTCAACAAGACAACTGAGAAAAGCCTCAAAAGAGTACAAGAAAAATGTGAACATTTCCAGAATTTGGGGAAGGATGGTTTGAAATACCAGTAAGTTGTTTGTACAAGTGGGCTAGCATTTGTGACCAGGATAAAATATTAAGAATCCCTCAAAGTGTAAAAAATTAGCTCCAGTCTTTCAGTGATGGCCAATAAAAACAAAAGGGTCAAGAATGCACACTGAACTGTCACATTAATTCTTTACCAGAAATGAGGCTAGAAATAAAAGAAATACAGGATTCTGAATAGGTCGATTCTCTAATGCTTTAGTTTCTGTTTAGACATGTGTTTACTCCCAACCCAGAATCCCTGGATTCTGCCCCATTTGGGAGTGGGATGGAGCAACTTCAGGTTATAACAGTTCCCTGGAAAAGAAATGGTTTGCCCAGGATGTAAGCTCATCTTAACTGAGTTTATAAATAACTCTAGATTTGCTTAACACTTTAATATTTATTCTTTGAGTGTTCTTGTGAGCATTCATGAATAATACGTGGTTTAGTCGGATTTTCTTAATTATCATGCTAATGTTGTGTTTGTTGAAATTAAATATCTCTAAATCAAAACAAAGCAGTTTAAAAAATATGATTTAACTGTTTCTGCAATCTGGCTATTAGCTGAGAATTCAAACTCAGTTCATTAAAGATCTTAGTTTCTTTCCTTCATCTCAGATTATCCTTTTCCAACATGTATCTATTAAATTCTCTCTTTAAAATATTTATTAATTAGGCAGAGGACTTCAAGCATGATTTTACGTACTAGCCAGAATATTTGCCACCAAGAAACTTCAATACCCAAAGGTAAGACAGGAAAGGCAAATCTAAGAGCTTCTGAGATCACCATACAATTAAAAAGAAAGCCAAAATGTAGACGTATAGAGGCAGGGTGCAGGAAAATAGGAAGTAAAGAGACACTTCTCTACCATTTTATAAGAAAGCTGAGGTTCACGTTGCACTTATATAGTTGTCCCTAGCCTTGAAGGGTCTGGGTTTCAGCAGCTATTCAATGGAAAATGAGCATCTGCTTTTATTCAGAACCAAACAGACAAATAAATGTTCTTTCAGCTACCTTGTGAAACTCACAAAGATAGCCCCCAGCTCTCCACTGAAGAACTGATCTCTCTCAGCAAGGAAATGGTGGTGGCTTTGACTACCTGCTGCACACAAAGTGAAGAGTTTGCCTGTGTGGATAATTTGCTGAGCATGGCCTGTGTACCTGACTATTCTTTTTTAAAAAAAGGGATATTTGTACTCATTGATTTGTAGCAATTACCTACCTTCCTCTCTTCTTTATTTCCAATATTGTCAAGCAAGGATTGTCAGGTTTTCCTTTTGGATCACTATGTGAAAACCCTAGGAAAAGGGAAAAACCCTAAGGAGGGAAAAGAGAATGTATTAAATATTTTGGGGGGAATCTCCAGACTATCTTTCCTGTTTCTCATTTAAATTAGAAATGATTTGTTAGGGCAAATAATTTAGGAATCACAATATTGTTTCAGAATGATATAGGGAACTTTATAACTTTAAGTAATGTTACATATTCTCCCTCTTTCCCCAAGAGGGAGAGTTCAGTAAGAAAACTGCTGCTTCAAACCCAATCACGTGATGAGTGTATCTCTTAGGGCTGGAGGAGAGAGTACCCTGGGGGACATTCCAGGAGAAGAATAAACCTACGAACCACAGGGTTTGGTTGCCACTTTAAGTTGTCTGTCTGCAGCTCTCTGCTCACAATGAAAAGTTTGTGTATATGTTACCAAGAAATTGATCTGTAGGCATTTAAATTGCTATGGCTTGAATTTTTATCATAATGCCATTCAGGATCCCAGCCTCTACTTTTCACTGTATGTAGTCTAGTGTTATGAGTGCATGCGTTTTTCTCAGTAAGATAAACAGTGATCTTTGAACTATCTAACTATTCATCTAATTGTATTTTTCAAAACTCCATTCAAGTTCTAAAATCATATCCAACTCTTATCGGCACAGGTAGATTCAGTTCTTGGAGAGTTGTGTGCAATAAATACAAATTGGACCATCAACCCTGCTGTGGACCACTGCTGTAGTACAAACTTTGCCTTCAGAAGGCGCTGCTTTGAGGATCTGAAAGCCGATAAAACATATGTGCCTCCACTGACCTCTCAAGATTTATTTGCCTTTCACGCAGACTTGTGTCAGGCTCAGAATAAGGAGCTGGAGAGAAAGAGACAGGTACCAACATACTCTTCTAGTCCTCTTTTTCTTCAGCCTGAAGACATATCATGTATTAATTAGAAGGTTTATTGTAATTTTGTGGTTTTGGTGTCATAATCCTGTTCCTTCTACCAAATTGTTTACTCTCTCCTATTCAGAAAAACACCAATGCATATTTATTGCCATTTTTTGTAAGTAAAACCCTACCTTGTCTTTTCCTTTGGAGTGTCCAGTAGACTATGCTCTGGAAAGGTGAGTTACTCAGCTAGCAAAAAGGCTCATAGCCAGGCTCATAATGAATTGGATTTTTTTGACAAAATAACTTAGATATTTTCCCTGAGAATCTTGCTTAATGTTTGAAAAAAAGTGAGGCCCAAAGGGACAGGATTCTACTTTCATTCTCTCAGGCAATGCTTTAAATACCAAGAAATAAGACCAGGTTTTTTGGATTTAGATAGTGTCTATATCAAGCATAGCGGAAACAGCATTCATGTACTGAGGAAGGGAAATTGGAGGTTGTTTTGAACAGGAGTTTTCTAGAAAGATCAAATGAAATCATGTGTTCTATAATACTGTGCATAGCATAGCCTAATACGTTCACATTCTTTTACACCATTTTGTCTGTGATTACACAACCCTCCAAAGAATGTTATCATGGAGTCCATTCTGTAAGTTTAACAGGAAAGTTTCAGGAGACCCTTTCAAAAGTGAAATATTTTAAACCTTTACACTCACCCAAGTCGAGACCCTAAGACGTGTTTCTGTCAAAAGCATTTGAGTGAAGAAGAGCAGCAGAAAGATCATTAATTAATTATATTTGACATCTTTGGCCACAGGCTTCTTGTCAACTTAGTGAAGCTGAAGTGTGAACTCACAGATGAGGAGCTGCAGACTCTGTTTACAAATTTTACTAATGCGGTGGAGAAACTGCCGCAAAGTGGAGGGGTCTGAAGCCTGTTTTAATGAAGAGGTAGTTACATTTCTTTTCCACTAAAATTCAACTGGTATTCCTGGTCAAGTAAAATAAGACAGAGCTCCCCGTAGGACCCTGCTTCCACTGTGCAATGTCTACGAGGTCTGCGTTCGGGAGCACCACGGCCCCACAGCTAACATGCAGCCATCTCTCAGACACAGGCTGTGGGCACCATCTGCTTGATGATGACAAGGTATAAGAAAGGCTGTCAGGAAAACCTGGGTTCTAATCCCAGTAGTCTTGGTCATGTAACTTCAGCTGAATTGCAGTTCACCATCTGCAAATGAGGATGGCAATAATTATCCTTGAATTGTACCACTGGTCCTTACTCTTCTGGTTTGAATCACCCATTATCTTAATAAAACAGAGTCAAAGGGACTTGCAAAGGCAATCATGATCAGCTCCAAAGGGAGGGCAGCAGGAAGGGTTTTAGCAAGTGAGTCTTTCAGGGGTGGCTGCCTCACTCTCCTGGGCCCTGTCCCAACATCCCGCAGTTGGGAGTACATGAGGGGTGGGAGGAAAGGGTAGTGGGGGCATGGGAGGTGAGGAAGCGCCTTCTGCTTGCTTCCCTCCAGTGACTGTGGAGTCTGCAGCCACTCACTGTGGTGAACCTCAGTTACCTTCCCAATAAATGCCTCATGAAAGTGCCCATTCATTGTTTTCCAACTTCCTTTCTCAGTTTCTTTCCTAGTGACACCCACTCTACTCCAAAACTCACTCACAATTCACATGCACTCACGTGCTTCATGCACACACCCCATGCACACTCACAGGAGCACACTCACACATCTCTCACACTGGTTGGGAGCCCTCTGCTTTTCTGAGTGAGTGCTTCAGTGGGGAATTTTTTTTGGTACACATTATTAGTTTTTTTAAAATATGCTTAACTTTAGAGAGTGTTAATCAGTATCTATTATTTACCTGAGTGTGTACATTAGGGCTGTGTAAAGAGAGGAAAGAATTTATTGGTATTTCGTAAAAGGCCTTGGGTTTCTGTTTCCAAGTTCAGTTGAAGAAAGAATGTTCACTGTATCCCTATATAATATAGGAGTGGTTTAAGTTTTCTTCCCAAAATTCGGGGCAACATGCTTCTCTAAGTTTAAATAATAGTGTCTTAATTTTTTTCCCTTTGTGTTTTTAATTTCTATTTTCCCCCTCTCAGGGTCCAAAAATTGGCAGCTGAAGCCAGGCTGCTTGAGAAACCTAAAGAAAAAGCACCAAAGGTAAAACCTTCTATCTCAATCAAATGTCAAGTGTATTTGCAGCTTACCTGTTCTCCTTGGCTTTTTTCCTTCTACGCATCCTTGTCTATTTCTGGCTTATCCCACAGGCCTTGAAGCTAACTGACCACAATATTGGTCCCATAATGTTTCTCTGGGTATCAATCACTCCTTACGGCGTGGCAATGCTGCATTTGTACTAGTACTTCTCTTACTGTTCGAGCAGTTTTGGAAAATAGCCAAAAGGTGCCCACTTGTCTGCCTTTCTGCTCTTGCATTTAGCTGTCTGGACCAGAAAGGAGAGCAACTGAATCTCTGAATGCTGATAGAAAGATGAGGAGTAACTGCTCAGAGTTTGGGGTGGGCGACAGGCCTGAGTAACCTTGTCTCAAGAGTCTTTTTTAAAAACAAAAAATCACTCTATTGAGGTATGATTGACATACAAACTGAGAGTCTTGCTGCAGCATTTACATAAATGAAAAGCAATATATTTGCGATTTTAAAAAGATGTATAAAGAATACCCTCTTCCCCACAGTTTATGTAAGATTCATAACACAAAGTTTAAAAACAAAATGTTGCATAGATATAGCAGTGATATGCATTGTCAGGAAAGAGAGATATGGATCCCAATAGAAGGTAGGTTTGGATCTACAACAGGCAAAACATGGTTACCACTAACAGTTTTGAAAAAATACATGGATTTTTATCACCCAAGGCATAACATTTTATATACTTTTGATGCATAAAATGCTGTTTTTTCTTCCTAGGGAAGACCAACTTGCACATTTCCTATCTGTTTTGTGGTGAATTTCATTTCCTGAGAAGAACAGAATAAAAGTTTCTTCTGTAACCTTAACCTGGAATCATGTTATTGCATCAAGCGATAAGCACAAAATTATAAAGTTATTTCTCAGACCGATGTCATGTATCAACTTGATCACAAAATTAAGCGATCATGAGTCATTCATTCCATCACCATCTTTTGCTCACTGGCTAAACCCAGCCCACTCCTCAGAGGTCAGAACTCTGAACAGCAGCTCTGTGGGCAGATCCTCCTGCCACTGCTGGGAAGGAAATGAGGAGCTGAGGGCAGGCACCTTAACTAGTGCAACTGCTGCGCCTGCTGATAGCTGGTATCTATTGAATCTTTTCAACACACCAAACATTGTTCTAGGTACTATTCATACATTATCTCATCTACGCTTATAACTCTATCTATGAGTAGGTATCATTTTCCCCCCCATTTTATAGACAGGGAACCCTCAGATTGGGGAGATAAACTAATCTGTAATGTGATACAGCTAGTACTTGGCAGAACCTTGAATTCTGGAACGATATACTTAATCACGGTGCACATTACCTGCTAGGTATGGCATGTTGTCTGCCTTACAAAATCTGTTATTTAGAGTGGGGGAGGAGTGTCCAAGGCATCAGAGACAGTAGTGTCTTTCTCCCTGCATTCCATGCCAAAAGTCCTGTTATGTTGTAGCTGTAAATACTTGGCAATGGCATCAAAGGACAGGGGAACTCAGGAAATAAAGACTGGTCATGGGCTCATGGCCTTATTGTCCTGACTGTTCTCTAAACTTTTAAAGTTTTCAGTGTTTCAATGTCTAAAATTGAAGACTATGATCATTTAATAGAACATATATGAGGATATTCGCGGAATTCTTTTGGTATAGTGTTTAGAGCATAGTCTTTGGGACTATGTCATTCGACACATATTTATTAGAATCCTACTGTGTGTCAGACATTGTGGATACAAATGTGAGCCAGATAGACATGGTTCCTGTGGCTTGCTGAGCAGGGGAGGACAGCAAGCAATCACATTTCTATGACATAAGTGCAGGGACCCCTGCTGTGGGTGCATGCCGCACAGGCTCGCACTCTCTGAAGATGCAGGGTAAGAAGGGGATGGGGAGGCTTCAGATTCCTACTGCCATTGACTTACTGTAGGGTCTCAGACAAGTCCCTCACACTCTATGAGCTCCATTTCTTTGTGTGTATGTGATGATAATTACCACATCACAAAGACTTTAGAGAAATAAATTAATTTACCATATAAAGTACTCAATATGTTGGCCAGATGATAGGTGTTTAATTCATGAAGCCATTTTGTCCTTTTACCACTTTCTCCAAACATCTCATTTACCAACGAATATAATAAGGAAGAAAGTTTTATTTAAACAATAGATAATAGATTTAGCAAACAAGCAAAACAGAGCATAATTAGCTACTTCAATTTTTTACCTCATACAATAGTTCCCCCTTATCTGCTGTTTTGCTTTCTGAGGTTTCTCTTGCTGGTGGTCAACTGTGGTTTGAAAATATATACATGGAAAATTCAAGAAATAAACAATTCATAAGTTTTAAATTGTGGCTGTTCCGAGTAGCATGATGAAATCTGGTGCCTTCCCTCTCCATCCAGCTCCATTCTGCCCTGGATGTGAATCATCCCCTTGCCTGGTGTATCCACACTGTAGAAACTACCTGCCTGTCAGTCACTTAGTAGCCATCTTAGTTATCAGACTGAAAAAACATAGTCTACAAGTATACAGGGTTCAGCACTATCTGTGGTTTCAGGCATCCATGGGGGGTCTTGGAGTGTATCCCCAGGGATGAAGGGGGTACCACTGTAGTGAATTCTTCTGTGTGTTCAATACTGTGCTAAGAGCAGCAGATATGAAACTGGAAACCCAGGAACCTGCTGTCATCATGAAGACTCTGTTATCACAGAGGAAACTGCCACACAACTCTTTCTCTACTGTCATGCCAGAGAACACACAGGTAAAAAGAAGGAACCAGTGCAGTGTGAGGAAAGGAGAGAGGGCAATGGTTTATTCAAAAGACAAGAAGAAAGGATTTGGAGAGAGCAAGTCAAACTTTGTATTACTTGGACAGAATTCATACCAATTAATAGAATATACCTGGACTTGATGCAGGAAGTTCTAACACTAGAGATGCTTGTACACATGATAAGCCTCGTGGTGCAGTAGCAAATGCTGAGACTGTGTGTGTGTGAATAGTCACCACCAAGGTTTTTGGTGGGATCCAGGGATCCAATCCTGATCTTTCTAAGGTCCCTTTGGATTCTGTTTCTATGACTTGGGCAAGAATTAGGTTTGCTGTGAAAATAATATTTATTAAAAATCATCACTGTGTCTTACACTTGTATACCTTCCATTTTTGATCTTAAAGGCCAACCTGAAGAACCTAATTTCTTAAAGAGCAAATTCTTGTGGTGTCTATTGAGTGGCATTATGAAACTCATTCCCTTGCCCTTGCATAATAATCCCCACTACTTCTGTTTCCTGTGGTTTGAAGTTACACCATTAGTCACTGTAGAGCTAGGGCTAGGTCTGGAGCTCACAGACCTCTCAAGCCCGTTGTACTGATTGGTTCACAAACCCTATACATGCAGGTCTATGAGCTAGGTAACAGCAAAAAGGTCCTTGGAGCCTTGGTTGAAGAAAGAGTAGCCTTAATTCAGCGCACACACATTGAAGAGCTAGGCAGCCCAAAGAGAAACTCAGAAACTCAACTGCTACTGGCAAAGTCCAAAGAAAAGTCAAGCAGCTGCCAGCAAAGTAAACATGCTCTATTTTTAGACAGGAGCTCTCTGCTCAGCACTGATTCACAAACTCTAAAGAACACACAATAGCAAAAAACTAAAAGATACATCACTGCAGGTGTGCACTAACTCCACCCACACACAACTTGTTTACAAGGAATGTGCTGCACCACCCGCAACTGGACCCGAGGTAAGGGGGCCTGACTAAACTATTCTATTTTCCTCACAGTCACTAATAGAGGACTTAACATCTTTTTACACTTTCTTTTTCTTTTTTATTGTAACATAGTTGATTGCACATTTCTCTGGTATACAGAGTTGAATATCATTACCTGTGTGCAATATGTGATGCTCAAATCCTGATAATATATTCAACATTATACAATATAATCATTTTTGTGGCCCTTTATAAATTCCTCCCTTATCCCACTCCCTCTCCCTCCTTTCCAACCTCTGGTAACCTCAGTTTTGTTCTCTCCTTTTCAAAGTATGATGTATTATTGTGAGAATTCTTCTTTCTTTCTTTCTATCCTTACTTATTTGCTTATTTTTTAGCTCCCACTTAAGAATGAGGACATGTGGTATTTCCTTTTCTGTGCCTGGCTTATTTCACTTAACATGATTTTCTCAAGGTTCATCCATGTTGCTGGAAATGGCAGGATTTCTTTCTTTTTTATGGCAGAGTAGTTTTCTGCTGTGTATATATACCACATTTTCCTTATCCAGTCATCCAATGATGGACATGTAGGTTGGTTCCATCTCTTGGCTATTGTAAATAGAGCTGCAATAAACATGGGAGTGCAGGTATCCTTTGGCATGATGATTTCTATTCCTTTGTGATATACTCAGCGGTGGTATTGCTGGATTGTATGGCAGTTCTATTTGTAGTTGTTTGAGGAATTTCCATACTATTTTTTTTTCATAATTGCTGCTCCAATTTACAGTCCCATGAACAGCACAGGAGAGTTTCCCTTTCTCTGCTTCTTTGCCAGCATTTGTTATTCTCTGTCTTTTTGATAACAGACAGTCTAAATGGGGTTAGATAATATCTGAATGTGGTTTCGATTTGCATTTCCTTTATGCAATAAAATTCCCTTTTACCATTGCTTTTTCAGCATCCCACGGGTTTTGGACAATGTGCATCCCACAGGTTTTGGTATGATGTGCTCTTGATATTTTCAAGAATCTCTTACTAACTGCAAATGTCTCTGAGAGGAGAGTTCCCATGGAAGGTTAATGTTGACCAGGATTTTTTTGGGAGAAACTAGTTTAGCACATATAACAGTTTTTTGTTTTTTGTTTTCAGTGTCAACTCCAATCAATTGTTAGTGGCTGTCCTGAAGCATTGTGCCATGAAGGACCCTAAGGCTGAGCCTAGGCTCAGAGAGAAAGGGTGCAGTGATCAATTAGCATTTTTTCAAAGGATTGGGCCTAGTTTAATAGGTCCTTTTTTGATAGTTGTAGACTTAGAGTAAGACTTCAAGGGAACAGCTTTAAGCATGCACAAGAAGAGATACTGAACATCAGGACTGTTTAGAGGACCTTAAAAAAGATGATGGAAACCTTCCAAATATAGTCTTCCCCACGTTGACCTTTCCTTTCTATCACATAGGGCCATTCATATTCTTTACCATTGACAAAGATTCTTTGCTTGGCCAACTTCTAGTTAGGCTTCTGAATCATCTGCTAGGCCTGTGCACTTCCTTGGAAAACCTAGTTTTAGCAAAGAGCACTGCCAAGTCAATTTAGCAAGACCCTCCCTCTTCTACCCCCATCCTTGATATCTGATCATCCTTGATATGTGATCAGGTTTCTCATTTTCCACCATCCCCCAGGTGATGTCTGATCACCCTGGCCTGTCTTCAGCAAGAATCCTGTAGGTCAGTTTAGCCAGAATGTCCCTCTTAGTAATTTTCCATCTGCTGACCCCCCACCCTGCTCCTTGGCTGTAAATTCCCACTTGCCCATCCTGTATTCGGGGGTAAGCCCAATCCCTCTCCCCCACTGCAAGACCCCATTGTAGTGACCTCTATATCTATCACAATGGTCTTTGTAGTGGATTGACTTATGCTCCCCTCAAACTCACTGAAGCTTGAATTGTATTCCCCAAGTTTTATGTACTGGAAACTTCACCTCCACTGAGACTGTTAAGAGGGTGAGAAATCCTATTATGGTAATTGAAAAGTGGAGCCTTGTAGAGGTGATTGGATTGTAGGACCATGCAGTAGTGAATGGATTAAAAATGGTGGTCAGTGGTATGGTTCTGAGGGCTTTAAAAGAAGAGAAGAGTCTGTCTCTCTGTCTCTCTTTGCTCTCTCTGCTTCCACCATCTTGCAATGTGAGACCCCTGGGTCACTGTTGCCACCACCAGATGGACTTTGGACTTCCCAGCCTCAGAAACTGTAAGCAATGAATTTTGTTTTCTTTATAAATCACTCAGTTTCTGATATCTTGTTATAAGCATCCAAAATGGACTAAAACAGTCCCAGATAAAGCCTTCCTTACCATGCTTTAGCAGGTGTCATTGAACAAAAAGCCAACGAATGACAAATATCAATGATAACAGGTTTTGTTGGTTGTTTTTAGGAAAATATATCTCTCTCACTTGTGATATTGTTTTGCTTAGGAAACCAGAAATAAGAATATGTGGGTAGCAGAATCAAGTAACGGACTTTCAGCCTTAGAGTTTATCTGGCCAAACCTTCCATTTATAAATGAGGAAACTGAGAACAGGAATGGTTAGTGTCATAACCAGTGATCTCTCATTTCCAAAGTTTTGGACTGTATTATTCTGTTTTCTGCTGCTTATAACAGAATACCTGAAATTGGGCAACTTATAAAGAAATAAAATTTATTTCTCATAGTTTGGGAGGCTGGAAAGTCCATGGTTTGTGGGACACATCTGGTGAGGGCCTTGTTCTGGGTGGGAACCCTCTACAGGGTCCTGTGGCAACCAGGGTATCACATGCCAAGAATGTCAAGAGCTGTCTAATGTGCTCACTTGCTCTCCTTATGAAGCCACCAGTGCCACTTCTATAGTAACCCAATAAATCATAATCCTTTACTCTGTGAAAGGATTAATCCATTCATGGGAGCGTGGTCCTTACAATCCAATCACCTCTCCAAGGTCCCACCTTTCAGATAACATAGTTGGATTTCCCACCCTCTTAACACTGTTATGATCATGCTTCAGTGAGTTTGGGGGGACAGTCAGTCATGGACTTTACATGTATCTTACACTTTTAAATTTAGTCTGTAATTACCTGTCTTTTGTCCTAGACCTAAAAATTGGATGATAGGCAAAACAGACAATAACTGAAGGATACTGGGACCTCATCATTTAAATATCACTGGCTCTCGGGTGGTGTGGGCTCTGAAGTCAGTCAGACAGACCAGATTTTTAACCTATGAGTCTGAGCAAATTACATGACTTCGAGTCTTACTTTCTTATTCAAGAATTAATAATATTTCTACCTACCTGAAAGATATAGAAAGTGCCATACTCGCAGCAACCACTGAGTAAATTAAGTTCCATTCCCTTGGGTTTGCTCCCAGTGCTTTGTGCTCTTAACTCCCTCTCTCCCTGGGAACTTGAAAATGTGCTCAGCATTGGAACCTGAGCCCTGACCATTTATTTGATCAGAGATAGCACATGTTTACCTTCTCCCCTGCCACTTTAGAACTTTGTACATGTCAACAAGATATTGCAGACCAATATTTACCAAAAGTGTTTATTGGTTACTTTATTACAAGGTCTGCCTGTTGTAATGTTGAAAAACACATAGATTGACATGACTTGCTTTAAAATCCAGTATTCATTAATGAATGTAATCCATCAACAATATTTCTTCACTGTCATGAATTTCCCTAATTTTATCAGGGTCATAGTGGCCTGAAAAAAAGATTCACCAGAGAAATTTAATCATTAATAGTAATTGCTTGACAAGAATATATAGAAATTCTTCATTCCTCTCAAATGCTAGAATGCCTTCCATAAAGGTTCATCTCAAATACTGAAGACTGTTAAACCCATATCTTTTCTTGTTTTCTTCAGCTATATTTAATGTCAAACTCTTTAGAGAAGTTTACTAGATACAGGTAGGAAATTCTATTTACAATCTATATATTCCATGTATGAGGATAAAGTAAATAAGGCTTAATGACTACTAAAATGTATATGGAAAGACTTATCTTTCTCAGCATTCATCACTGTTGATAGAGTCATTAAAAATTGCTAAACATTAGCATGTAGAATGAATATAGAAAGATAGTACATTTAGGGCTGGCCTGGTGGCGCAATGGAGAGTGCGCCGCTTGGGAGTGCGGCGACGCTCCCACCGAGGATTCGGATCCCATGTGGAGACTGGTTCCCGCTCACTGGCTGAGCGAGGTGTGGGCGCAACACCGAGGGTTGCGATCCTATTGCCGGTCCCCGGTGCGGGCGCGACACCAAGGGTTGTGATCCCGTTACCAGTCAGTAAAAAAGACAAAAAGGAAAAATAAATAAATAAATAAATAAATAAATAAATAAATAAATAAATAAATAAAAAGAAAGATAGTACATTTAGGCAACGCACACAGGAGTATCATTTGAGCCTGATTTCCACACTAGGTAAGAAATGGTTACATTTCACATTTGTATTTGAAATTGAATAAGCAATCTTAGAGCAGTAGTGTGAATAACAGCAGGAATAATATTATGAGCTACATTATTCAGTACTTATTATGTGCCTGGCACTGTGCTCAGTGCTTCTCACATGTGCTTTCATCTAATGCTAACAACAACCCAGTGTAGAACTTGTTTACATTTTCTAGATAGAGAAACAGAAACTCAGAGAGCTTCATTTAATTTCTCAAGGTCACATCAAATACCAGAACCAGAAGTTGAATTCAGAGTAGTTGTCTCCAAAGCTTTTATACTTTTGTTCCCAGTGCTGAACTTTGATTTTGGGTGTG
Organism: Galeopterus variegatus; assembly: GCF_000696425.1. Lineage (NCBI taxonomy): Eukaryota > Metazoa > Chordata > Mammalia > Dermoptera > Cynocephalidae > Galeopterus > Galeopterus variegatus. The sequence goes on along the minus strand of NW_007727078.1, from coordinate 422,638 downwards.
CTAGTAACTTCTAATGTAACAAGTTAAATAACCAAATCACCAAGTTTAAGTAATTCAGAAGTGTTAACGCAAGTACATGCAGATTATTTGCAGAGCAATGATACATTTCAGCTACAGAATAAACTCGCGTTTGAACATAAGTTACTCACAGAAGAGAGCTTAAATACAAGTCAAGATATATTCTGGTAATTTGTTCTAATGTGTTATAGTAAATAAAAACAGATCTAGAAATTTATGAGTGAATAAATATAGATTGCAGCATTGTAAAGGGGGATTTTAATTTGGGAAATTTTCTCTTATGCAATTGTAGTCCATCTGGGTTGTTATAACAAAATACCATAAACTGGGTAGCTTATGAACAACAGAAATTTATTTTTCACAGTTCTGAAGACTGGGCAGTTCAAGATCAAAGGGCCAGGAGATTCGGTATCTGTTAAGGGCACTTATATTTGGTACCTGGTACTGATCCACTTTCTGGTCCATAGGCAGTGCCCTCTCTCTGTGTTCTTACATGGTGGAAGGGGTCAATGAGTTCCCGTGGGTGTTGACTATTAGGGCACTAAATACACTCACGAGAGCTCTGCTCTTATGACATAATCACCTCAAAAGCACCACCTTCTAATACCATCACCTTTGGGGTTAGGATTTAAACATATAAATTTTAGAGGTACACAAGCATTCAAGTCATAGGATCAAATAAAATCTCATTTTTTTTCTTCAGCCATGCAGTATACTAATAACCAGAATTATCTGGAAGAGAACTTGAGATGTATGTTTTGTTATCAATATTCTTTTGTCTGAAATTTAAAATCACATTATTTTGGAGGGAATGGGGCAGTGATATAATGAAGAATGATGGAGGAACAGGATTTGATTTATCTTTAACAATCACAAATGTTATGTTTCAGCACCAGCATAATGGTTGCTCAGTTTCTTCAGAAAGCCACTTATGAAGAAGTACAAATCATAATTAAAGAGTTGCTAGATCTTTCAGAGAAATGCAAGAGCATTAAGTCACATGAGTTATCTTCAGAATGTGCTCAACAGTTGGTAGGTGAATCATGTTCTGCCCTTTTCTCTGTTTTAAACTATATTGCAACCAAAAGGTGTTGTTATAAAGGGAGCTGGTTGAATAATTAGGGAGGGGATTTTAAGACAAGGATATGTAGCTGAGTCACATCCAAGATATAATCTTTGAAGATTTGTAAACCAACATTTTACCAGTTCATCCCTGGGAGACCAGGCTCTGAGAAACAAACAATAGAACGAATTATAACCACGAACAGTGATTTGTTACTTTATGTTGGTTACTCTGCTTCTGTCACTAGGATACTGTTGTCTGATGTCCTCATATAAAAGATCCTGGAAAACTGAAGTACTAATTTTAAAAAGTTCTCAGAGAATGTGAAAAAGATAAAATAGTGGAAGATACATATTATGGGCTTCTTTTCAGTCAGTAGAAAATCTAGGGAATTATTGTTTCATTATAAAGTATATTTATCTTGTGATTAGCAAATTCCATGAAAATAGTCATTCTCTAAGAAAATTCTTGATAAACTGTAGTGGGTTAGAAATCTTGATTCTCCTTTGATCTTAGAATAGGATTTTTAGGTAATACATGAATGAGCCAAAGGGCTCTTGAGTAGGGGACAAGAGTCTACAGATAAGTTTGGCAAAAGCCATCTAGTCAATTCTAATCACTGTTTAGGGACGGGATTGTGTACTTTGACTGTTTTATGTTGCTGATTAGATTCCAGCTTGAATGACTATTGACTATTTAACCTACTGATTGTTCTTAAGATATGTTAAGGAAACTGCTTGAATGCTGTTTAAATATGCTAAGGAAATTGCTGTAGGAAGTATGTGAAAAAGAAAATGTTTACTAAGAACAAGCTGTTTGTTGGTGAATTGACATAGCTTTTTACAAATTACATTCTGGAATGTCACATTGTTAATTTACTGCTGTTACACGTTTTACACTGCCTGTTTTTATGTCCTTCTTGGATGATTGAATCAAATGATTTTTCTTGTGAAACTTCCTTGTCTTGTCAATAAAAAGAATGGCTGATTTTGAATCAGGGCTGCTCCCCTGATGGGTGGCAGTCCCTCCAGGCCTCATTGATGATACTTTGAGTGAATTCTTTCTCTTTTTTCCATCTCAGTTACACAGAGGAAAGTGTAACAATAAACACTAACATATTGTTAAAATTTAAATATTTTTGGATCTGCTATTCACATGCTAAATAATTTAAAATACAAATGAGTAATCTTCTTTATTTACAGATTTAGTTTACTTCACCTTCTAGGGACTAAAACCTACCTGTCTTTTACTGGACTCTGAATAGACATAGAAAAATCATCAGTTTCATTAGAAACACATTTTAAATGAAGTATTTTGGCCAGTGGTTAATCTCACTTATTCTGCAGTAATTTTTACTTATTTTCATTTTTTAAATGACCTTTTTCTAACCCTAATCCCCCAGATCTGAAAACACATGTCATTTTGAGGTTTACAGCATCCCACACATTTACTGTCACCTAAAGGTACTTGAACACTAACTGAATTATTACATTTCCATTTGGATGTTTGACATTGAATACACATTGCTTCAGAGTTCAGTTCTTAAAATAAGTTCCCATGGAGACCAAACTAAAAACAATTAGAAAACAAGGAAAGCAAACTACTGCTTATTTCTTGGTGAATAGTTCTCATTAAAAATACCTTGCCCTGGACATTCTGGCTTACGTTTATTTTAGTAACTCTCAACTCTATGAAAATGAAGCAATTGTATAGGAACGGGGAGTATGATAAATTCTATTTGGTCTATGTCCAGCATATGGGGATTTATAGTTAAAACTGTAAAAGCCTTTTGCTCAAAATAGCTGTGCCCAGGAACTATTGGATCCAAAGTTTAACATTATGTGGTTGGCTGCTTTTTCTTTACAATAATTCCTCAACTTTTCTGTGGTTAGGAATGCAGACCACATGTGCTTTCCCTTTAAGTTATTGTTTCCTCCCATAGATGACTACCTTCAGAGACCATATTTGTAACAACTATGGAATGGTTGACAAACACGTGTTTTCTGACTCTTGCAATACAAATAACACAGCAAAACACAAGTGCTTTCTATCCTATAAAAAGGATGATACCAAGTACAGTGATATATTCCAAATTCCGAATCCTGAGCATATCTGTGAGATGGACAAAGAGAATCGAGTGTCAGTGAAGGAGAGGTAAGCCATTTCTCCTTGCCATTGTCTTTGACAAAGAGTACTTTTTAATTTTAAAGACAGGTCTTTTTTATATAAGAGCCTCTGAGAACATGATGCTTTAATACAATTAAAGTGAAAATTTGAGCAATAGTGTATATATTTTCTCCTTTAGAATGACATTAACATCTTATTGAACCAACAAGGCATGGAAATGTCTGTGCCATGAAACAGATTAAAATGGCTATAACCTATAAAGGACCCATCTCCTTAAGGGTTAGATTAGGGAGACCAGTAGCAAATAATATTGAAAGGTACAGTCAACTAGGCAATGTATAATAAACAGAGAGTTTTGGAGATAGAGAACAGGTAATAGGGACTGGCATTGGGGAGGTTCATCAAGGAATAGTGGGGAAGGTATCTGATAAGACTGGAAATAGAGTCTGTCTTTGGGAGCCTAGAAATAAGCAGTAATGGTAGATTAGATGAGATGAGTTTTCAACTCATCTTAAAATCTGATTTTATAAGTCTTACCTGGAGTGGATAACACTATAGAAAACAAGGTCATATTTGGGTTTCCTAATTGGCATGGAAGTCTGTCTATTGAGAATTGGGTGCTAGCAACAGGTTGGGGTTTAGAGCCAGAAAATGACAAGAGAAGTTCAAGACTTCATCTCTTAAGGAATGCAGTTTTGGCCATCTTATCAAGACAGGCTCAGACACTGGGAATAGGGCAGAAAGAGATCTGCTGGCTAGATCTAGAGTGCAGGGGCCTGGCGGTTATTTGATTTGAATTTGCAGACATGAAACTCTAGACCAGAGAAGAATGAGCAGACAGGGTGACTTGACGCTAGATAACCTAAACTCCTTAAATTCACTCAATTAGAAGTAGGACTGGCCAAGAGATTACTGAGCCCTCAAGAAGGATTTAAGTGGACCCACACACTTAGAAAGGCCTAAGGAACTGAGAGATGGGTAGGTTCCAACATGTCTGACATTAAAGAAGACTACATGAAAACCAAAATATGAACTTGGTTACCCATCTATTTAAGTGCTATACACTCTAGGTGGGAATTATAGAATCAGTTTTTGGGCCAAATGTTCAGAGATTACAAAATCTAACCAATACTCAGTCAGTGAATCTAAACTCTTCTTGAACATTTATAATGAAGTCAGTATTAAGGAGTTATTTTATATAATTTTAACTTATGTGCATATAGATATAAATGTTCAGGGGAAAAATTTTCTAACTCTTTAATTAAATTAAACAATCTATCAACTTTATTTAATTCTCAACCAAGAAACAGTAATTTATTTCAAAGCTAGAGGAAAAATCAACTATTTTGGACTTATCAAAAGATGGTGTAGTATACTATATACATAAAACTATAGTTACTGTACTTTTGGATTATTTAAGAATTTTTCAATAATGGTTTTGATCATTTTAAGATTTTATTGTATGTCTGACTCTAGTACCCAGTTTATAACTAAGCAAGACCCTTTGTTACCTTACAAGAGGGACATTCCGTTTTTTAAGTGGCTCTAATTATTAAAGAACATTTCTTTAGACTAAGCAAAACCTTGCCTTTGGAAAATTGAAAATAGATTGGCTCATTTTGAATATCCTCTAAGGAAAATGTGGTATATTTACACAGTGGAATAGTACTCTGCTATAAAAAATAATGAAATACTGCCATTCAAAGCAACATGAATGAACTTAGAGAAAATTATGTTAAGTGAAATAAGTCAGGCACAGAAAGAAATATTGCATGTCCTCATCCATAAGTTGGAGCTTCAAAGTAAACAAACAAATTTTAAAGAGGAAGAAAGAAAGATATAATAATCACAGCAGTAAGGGAGAAACTCGTAGAGCCATGAAAAATGATTACATTGTATAATGTTGAATATACTAATTATTTTGTAATTATACAATGATTTGAGCATTATGTATTGCAGACGGGTATTTATATTCAGCTCTTTACCCCACAGATATGTACAATCAACTATGTTCCATTAAAAAAAAATGAATATCCTCTAAGGGAACTAAGTTACTGTAGCACAAAAATGAACTTTTAATTCGGTATAGTACCCAGTAGAGAGCAGAGTAATAGAATGACTCCAGTGAAATTTCATGATGACCAAGAATTTTGCCTTATCTTGGGAGGCAGGTGTATGTTGATAATATCAGTTCTGCTGTTCTGTTGTTATAATTCGGGTGTGACAAACTCTGCTGATAGAAGTCTTTTGACTGAAATTCCAGGGGCAAGGTTGGGGGTGCCTTGATGAGAATGAAGAGAGGGTTTTATGCAAAGCATAGATCTTCTTTTCTAGGTCTCGCCCAGCTGCTAACAAATGAAGTTCAGTCCTAGTATCTGACCTTTCCCCCTCACTCCATGGCTTGCAGATGATTTTATTTTTATAGGTTTATAATAAGCAAAAGTATAATTGAGGATAGGCAGAGCTATGCTGTGGTAGCAAATTATCTCTAATTTTCAGCAGCTTAATATAGCAAAAGTTTTATTTTTCACTCATACCATCTTTCCAATATAGATTGGTAGGAGGTCTGCTTATTATAGTCACTAGGCTGACAAAGGCCCCATCTCAACCTGCCTCCTTGATGACTATGGCAAGAGGAGAAAATGATGGTAGATCATGCATCTCCTCTTAGGCTTCTGTTCAGCAGTAAACCCATCATTTCTACTTACACATCATTAATCACAGCAAGTCACACTGTCATGCATCATGTCAGAGGGAGTGGGAACCATTTGCTTGGAAGGAAAGGAGCTGGAAATATTTGGTAAACAACTCTTGGCCACTGCCTCAACCATCCATCAACAAGAATTTATTTTTTATTTTAAACCAAAAGCAAACATACCACAGGATTGCTATACACATCAGTTGTTAGATAAGGTCTCTACTGATATCTGGTTAGTGCTTCGGGTCTCCCACAAAGTCTTTCATTATGGAACCATTATTCTGTACCTGGCTCTAGCCTCCAGAGAGCAGCAGCAAATACTCTTCTGATGAAGTTATATATGCTTGTAGTCCCTGACTCCAAAACTTCAAGCCACCTTCTTTGGTGTGGCTTAGTTTTCCAGATTCTGTACAACTGGGAGGCTTTTCTTCAAATATTTCAAGCTTATCCATGGCCATTTGTCATGAGGTATAATTTCTTCCTCAGGTGTTAGAGGCAAGGCAATAGTCATTTGACTGGCACCAATGGCTGCTGCAGTTTTATCCTTAGTTGGCACCCCAAGAGAAGTTGGAGAGAATTTGCAGGAATCAAGATTTATATATTATCCAAGGAACTGGGGGGACGGAGGAGAGGATGTTATAAAAACATGAACTAAGCTCCTGTCCTTTATCTATCACTCCCCCACTATCTCTTTTATGTTGAGAACAAGGGTCATTTTTCTGGTGACATAGGCCTATTTTGTAGAGGTTACATCCTAAACCTTTATTAGAGACAATATTATAATACTCAGGATAGACTAAACTATGCTGTGCTAACAAGTAAATCCCAAAGTTTCAGTGATTTAATTCAATAAAGATTTCTTTCTTTCTCATATCACAGTCTAAATTGGGTGGTTTTCATAGGTGACCCTTGAGGAGTACTGCTTCTGACTAAAAACCTTTGTGTGATTTTTTTTTTCCCCCATGCTTGACTGCAGGCAACCATGAGACTGTCCTCCCCACACCAGACTTGGTGCAGAGTCACTGAAGTCTCTGAAGGGAGTTACAATCAAGGACTTAGGCCCCCTGTCTGAACTTGCTCCTATGAGTGCCTCATTCCTTGATCAGCTGCCTGCATTTGGAGGCCTCTTTACAGGAGCCCTTCAGCAGAGGACTGCCTCACATGCCTCTGCTGAGACCTCCCTGCTGGGGGGAAGAAAGGGGAACTTTAAGAGACTTTTCTTGACTCTGACTCAGCTCAGAATGTCTCCACTCCCAGTCCTTTCCCTTGGCCCAGGGTCCATAAAACTGCAGGCACCTTCTTGGGGGCTCCCTCGGGATTGTCTGTCCTCATCTTCCTCATCTTTGGCTGGTGCTGGTCCATGGGGAAAAATGGAATAGGGAGAGTTGGTACTTTCTTCATTTGAGCCTCTTATACTGTACCAGAAGTGATTAAAGGCTTCACAGTTCGTTTCAGTTTCATTTCGGCTTCTTGCCTCAAGTGGCTACTCTGTTACCCAGCAGCTCAGCTCTTTCCAGCTTAGTTTAGCTCCTCAAAATTCTCCTCCAAGGGGTACTGAGGAATCTAAGATATTTCCATCTTGGAGCTATATCACCTGGAGCATGTGTTTCCAGCATCACTGTGAAACAGAAGGAGAGAGAGTAGGGAATTGTGCAAAGAAATGAATAACTAAGCCTAGAAGTGGTATTTCATTCATATTACATTAGCCAGAATTCTGTTACACATTCCCAACTTAACTGCAAGGGAGCTGCACAAAGTACACAGTGTTAGGTCCCTGGAACTGAAAGCCTGACTTTTAGAAAGCCCCCACCCTTCGGTTTTGTTTCTCTGTTTCCTTCCTCTAAGTTTCTATCTCCCTAAGTCTCTGTTCCCAACAGCAGGCTGAGCAAGCTGTACCCAGAGTGTAACACGGTAACTACTTTCCCAGCTAGCCCAAAGTTTCTGTCTCCCCATGTCTCTGTTCCCATGAACAGGCTGTATCTGGAGTGGAACACTGTGACCGTCTTCCTAGGCAAGGTCAGATGCCAATCTTAACCCTATGAAAGAAGACACCCAGCTGCCTCTCGGCGCTGACACCATTTTTCGGCTTAGACTGGCAGGTCTGCTTGCAGCTTGCTGATGAAATCTCCTTTCCTTCCTTTACCTGGCTAGCATCTCTTTCCTCAGTGACTTTACACACAGGAAGTGCACACAGGAAGAGAAAATGGATTTGTGTGAGCATCAAGCCAGTTTTGCCTTTAATGTCAACGTTTGTTGGGTATACATGCATGTGTGTGGGGTAAGTTTTGAGCAAGTGTTGCAGACTACCATGTGGAGATGTGATTACAGAGGAAGGCAGCCCTGGTGCCCAGGCTCTATACTGAGCATGAGGAATGAATTAGAGAAGGAAATAAAGACCGAGGATTTAGTAATAAACCCAAATATTAAATCTTGGAGGACAATGGCATTGACTTTCCTAGTCTAGAAAGAATTTCTCGGTGATTTTGAGACTCATCTCTCCCTACCAATACTTCTAAATTTAATTCCCCTGGACCAGCTGCACGACCCTGCTTTTACAATTTTGCTTAGATTATTGAACTTTCTACCTCCTACTCCCTGTAAAGAAGTGAAAGGTTTTCATTACTGGTTTTCATTTCCCACCGGCATGAACAGTACAGTTTGTCACTTCATGGGTGCTCAGGGAATGTCTGACCAACCTCACATGATCTGTCCACTGTGAACATTTGATGCATTTAGGTATAATGCACCTTATCTCCATCACCATGAAACTCTAGAAGTTCCGGCAAACAATGCTGAATGAGTCTGAAGTTTTTAAGACACAGTGTCAGCATCTGTTTTTGAATTCTAATTTATACAGCTTTGTGTTGTTAAATTATAGGTACATTTATGAAACTGCTAGAAGGCATCCATTCTTGTGTGGACCTACTATCCTGACCATATCTGCTTGCTATGAAACAGCTGTTCAGTCATGTTGCCGAGGAGAAAATAAGACTGAATGCCTCCAGATAAAGGCATAACATTCACATGTCAACTGTTATTTAGGGCCTTGCTATGCAAAGTGTGGACTGTAGACCAACAGCATGTGCGTCAGTTGGCAGGTTGTTTGAAATGCAGAATCTGAAGGTCTTCTCCAAACCTACTAAGTAGATTTCATTTTAATAAGACACCCAGACAATTTGTATAGTCACTAAAGTTTGAGAAGCATGATCTAGCATAGATATTACTTCATAATAAATACTTAATATTCCAGTTACTATTGCTGCCTAACAAAATATCCTGAAATTTAGTGACTCAAAAGAACAATGACAATCAGTTTATTTCTTTCACTTCTGTAGGTCAGGAATTCAGGAAGGGCTTGTCTAGGTGTTTGTGGCTCGTGATCTTCATGCAGTTTCAGTCAGACAATGGCTGGATATGGGACTTGGGGGAGCCGATGTACCTGGGCACTGGATCAACATCTCTTTCTTCTTATTTAATCTCAGGTCTTTTCCATGTAGTCTATCTGCCTGGGCTAGTTTGAGCTTTCTGACAGCATGGAAGCCTGAGGGCAACTGGACTGCTTACATGTGGTCAAGGGCCTCAGGAAGGAATATTCTAGTGGATATAGCAGAAGTTGCTTAGCCTTTAATGATTTAGCCTCAGAAATCCCTTCTGCCGTGCTCTCAGTACTATCACTTAAGAAACAGAATGCACCTGCAATATTCCTTCTTCACCCCGCATTTGCAAATGTGTTTCTATTCTTTTGGTTACTTGATGAACTAGAACTAACTTTAGAAAGGACTGAATTCAAAATGCTGTTTAAAAATGTACTTTTAACTTGTTCAACTTGTCGTCTGTTGATGGTCATTGGTTGCTTTAAACCTTACTTATATGTACATTTCCCTCCATTATAAATGAATAAATTCATTAGTTATCAGAAAAAAAAAATGTACTTTTATTTTTTTCAGGGGATTGGTTCTGCTGACTAAAAAACAACCTAAAGCTAACTTTTCTGAAATTGCCAAGTGGACCGTGGATACCAAAAATCTGCATCAGACGTGTTGTGAAGGAAACACTGTAGCATGTATGCTCCGCAGGGTGAGAGACTCTCTTTTCTTAAAACTTACTTCAGCCATTAAAAAACTTGTAATTCTTAAATAATGGTGACAGTGATAATGAATCTAAAAAAGCAATTATTATTTCTCAATATTACCAGCAGAATGGTGTCTCCTCTCCTTTCTCTTTCCAGATCATGCAACAATTTTCCTTCCTTTCTCTCTCCCTCTCTCCATCCATCTCTCCCTCCTTTCCTCTCTCCCTTCCTTCCTTTCTTTCTTACTTCAATTTATTCCTTTATTCTGTAAGTTTTTAGAGCTGGCCTCTAACTTCCTTCCAAATTGGGACTATATTTCTCTCATCTTTGAGTCTTGCACAAGTCCTAGAATTGCGATCTACACCCCCAGGCCACATCAGCTTGGTGGGAAGGGGAAGCAATGCAGGACAAAGATATGGTATCAAGGGGCATGGGGGCGAGGACAGCATAGAACTCACCTGCTCCACATCCAAATGTAAGGTATCAGAGAAGGAGAGAAAAAAATTGTAACTGTGAAAAAATGCGTAAGACTTTTGTAAGTCACAAGTCATGTTGTTATTCATTACGAAAATTTGAAAATTGAATAATTTTCATCACAATTAAAAAAAAAAAACAGAAGCGAAGAAGGATTAATAGTGCAATTTCAAAGAAAGACCCATAACTCCTATGGGCAAGGACCTCCCTCCTAACCATTTTAGTCCAATCACCCACACATTTAGGGATGTGGGTAACAATAGCAATTAAAACAGAAAATCATTGAATAAAACCCCCAGGAGAATCCCTAGGATTCTACGTCTTCAATTCTCTACTTTGCTTGACAGAGAGTTGGGATCACACCACAGCTTTTGCTTGCCGGGTGCTGCAGTTTTAATGTCCAAGCCTCCACCACATTCAACTCTACCCCTTAGGAAAGGTGGCAGCTGCCACTGCCAATTCATCTTGGAGACAGACAATTTAAAGTTGTTCCTCGAACTGGTTTTTTTATGGCAAGTCTCAACTGACACTGTAAGGAATATTATCCCACATACTTAGAAGTGCTGGCTCTTCAGTACAGGCTGTCAGACTCTTATTCGCTTAAAGATTAGGTAAATCTGGGGGAAAAAAGGGACCTTTGTGGCCTGACAGATTCCATCCTAATTAACAAAACAAAACATCGAAAATCCCATAACACATAAATAATACCTATGCCAAAACAGTAACTCTAGAACTGCTCCTATTATGGTCTGGACTACTACAGGAATGCTAGAACAACCTACGGTTCTTTAATTGTATTGTCTGGTATTCACAAACAGTATTACATAACTGGCAGTCCTGTCTTGGTCCAGACAATAAGGGAAACAGGTTTAAGGATATTGGCTTGGCTTGACAAATATATTGTTTACATGTTAAAGGACTTTTCATTCTACTTTATAGTTTTTTTTTTTTTTTAAGTTAAGGTAGATTCTGACCATTAGTAAATGTTCTTTTGTCATTTTAGGATGATCATTTGATTTCTATCCTTTGACTTATTCATTGGTGAATTTTATTAAAAGATTTAAACATTTTTAACCAACTTTACATTCCTCAAGTCAATCTCATGTTACTACATCTCTGGACTTGAGATATACATATATAATATGTTTATATGTTCAAATATTTGCATTTATGTTTAGACATGAGATTGATCTATAACTTTCTTTTTTGGCACTTGCTTCATCAGATTTTGGTATTCATTTATCCTAACTTCTAAAAAATGAATGAGATTTTTTTTTTCCTTTTGAATTCTCTGAAATAACAAATAGTATAGAGACTGTTTTGTGAAGGTCTGAAATAACTTGTTTGTGAAACTGAAGCTGGGATGGAGATAGAAACTAGTGTAACAACTTTTCCACTTCTTTTGCTAGGGGTCAAGTTTAACATTTTTCAGTCAATCCTCATTATTCATGGATTAGGTGCTTATGAATTCACCTATTTTCCACAATTTATTTGGAACCCTCAAATCAATACTGCACTTTCGTGGCCAGTTGCAGCCTTGTGCATGTTCTGAGCAGCAGACAGGTGAGCTGCGCACAGTCCCTCCCCAGGTGGAACAGGCGATGCTCTGCCTGCTTGCTTCAGCTCACGTCTTCTCCCTTTGCTTTCAACCTAATTATTGTTTATTAAAATCTTTTCATTTCTACCTTTCAGTAGCTCTTAAGTCTGTCCAAATCACGAATTTGGTTCAAACCATATCATTTCTCAACTAAATTTTCTTAATAACCTCCAAATACTTTATATCCCACCTCCCAAATGTCATGCCTCTTACCGCTAAGATTCTTTAATGATGAGAAATTCTACAATGCTCTTCTTCTTCACCTGTTTCAAACTAACTTCTGTTTGTCTTTCCAGACTCAAATTGTTTAAGATTTTCACTGTGACCTCCATCCCCTCTGGATTGCCATAGTCTGTCTTTTTTCTCCCAAAGCATCAGATGAGTACTTGTCTTACAAATTCTAGAATAACACGTTATGATTGGTATTGTTTAAGTATTTCACTCTCCGACTAGATTGTGAGATTCTAAATGTAGAGGCTAGTTCATACACACACACACACACACAATTATTTATGCATATGTGTGTATAAGTAAATATGTAAGTGTAATAGTGATATATAGTATACATAGTAAATAAACAAATTGTGATGTGGTTCAGAGACAAAGTGCTTCCTAAACTGGGATCCTAAAACAGGAACAATAGAAAGACAATAAAACTCTTCATTTCTGTTTTATTGGGCTAAACATAGAAACGATACTATAGTCTGTCTCCACTTATATTCTTTAAGAGATGTTAAAAGAGCTTGTGACACTTTAGTAAAGTCAAATAGAAAAGCTTTCTGTGTTAGAGTGAGCCACTATGACCTTTTGGTCTTTCAGTTTGCCAAGGATAAAGCAATATAAGGGGCCAAGTTTTCCTCTTGTTTTTCTACCAATAGCAATAAAAATAAATAAGTTCAGAATGAAGCCTTCAAAAATAACTACTCCCTTTTATGTTTTATAGAACCAGCCTATGAATTACATCTGCTCTAAACAGGTTGTGCTATCCAGCAAGTTCACTCAGTGCTGTGAACAGCCAGTGCCATTCTGAGGGGCATGCATTATCAATGCAAAAAATGATGACAAACCTGACCTTTCATCCCTGCCACTCAGCAGGTTCACAGAAGACCAATTTGTATGCATACAATTCATTGACAAGCAAGACGGCTTCCTACAAGAGTGATATAGCTTTCTGTAAAGTCTTAGTCATGGAACATATATATATATATATATATATATATATATAGAGAGAGAGAGAGAGAGAGAGAGAGAGAGAGAGAGAGAGAGAGAGAACATATATATATAGAGAGAGAGAGAACATATATATGTATATGAATATATGTGAATACATATATATGTACGTGAATTCTTTGGGAGGTTACAGACTTGAACGATGATAGGGGCCAGCTAGTGACAGAACTGAGAGGTTAAATGGGAACTGTGGTCAAGAGGAGATGCTTTGTGGAGTCCAAAGTTGGGAGCTACTGTTCATCACCAGACATCTTGCCATATGGGAATACAGACTTTGGGTGTTTGGGTCTACTACATTTTGAGAGAACTTAAATGATGACAACTAATATAGGAATTTTTTGAAAACACAGTGAGGGTCAAGTGTTTGCAAGCTTTGCTCTAAGGGACTTAGAGATGGGCAAGAGCTTCAGATTGGTATACATAGTCAGTTCTTCTATTCTACTAACTTTAATATTTATTACCAAATCTGTGTGAAACATTTAAAGATTAGAGAGTTGGGACATTAACATCTCTGGTGTCCATTCAGAAGTGTGTATTAATTAGTGCATAAGGCAAACTGATTTCAATACATAATATTAAGAAAATACGGTTGTGTGGTTGAAATATTTCCAAACTCACTTTGTGAAGCATTATTTAGAGCAACTAAATTCCAACAAAACATGGAAATTCGAGTTTTCCTCAAATTCTTTGTAGAATGACCTTAATTATATTTCCAATATTAAATCCGATACTGGCTAATAAAGTAAATGTCACTATGTGAACCCGCTTATTGCAAATTCCTAAACTTGAATTTGATACTGAAAAGTCGATAGGCACAACTTCCTAGGTCAAAGTACATGGGACTATGATTTGAGAGAACTGAGTTCCAGTCCCAGCTTTGACATGTATAATTTGTGGAATGTAGGTCAAGTCAGTTGATATTCCTAAGCTTTTGGGTCCTAACTGCAAACTGAGACAGTTGAACAAGCTAACTTCAAAAGTCCCTTCTGTAATTCTACGATTCCTTTGAAAATGTTCTAGGGTCTGAATTTCTCTTTCTTGTTACCCAGAAGAATGTGCAGATTATGCACGAACTATACTTGAGGCTTATTGGGAAAAGGGGGGAAGATGGCAATTTAATACCTAGCTAGGACTTTCTTTTTTAAAAATTGTAATACTTGTAAAATTTAACCTCAAAGATCATTGGGAAAATGTGTTCTTGCCCGAACACTTGGAATTAATTTTTAGTAAAAGTAAGTAGAGACTCTGAGCCAGAAACTACCTGTTAATCAGAATGATTTTTAGGTTCAAATTCTGGATCTGCCACTCACTACTGTGTGACTTTAGAAAAATCACGTCGTTTTATTCATTTGGTTTTCTTATCTCAAAATATGAGCAATAAAACCTCTCTGTCAGCTTTCCGAGGTTTCCAAATGTCTTAAAGTCAGTTAAAATGTCATAGTCATAAGTGGCTTTTGAAAGAAAACTCATGGCCTCTAAATTTTTCTGTTTACCTTCTAACATGTTTCATATGACACAAGTTTCTGTATGAATATTCAAGAAGACATCCAGAGTTGGCAGTTCCAGTGATTTTAAGAATGGATACAGTATATAAAAATTTACTGGAGAAATGCTGTAAATTAAAAAACCCTCTGGAATGCCATGGCCATGGGGTAAATTCCTTTTCTTAAAAAAACATGTTCCTCATAAGTGATTACAAACATAAGAAAAATTCTAGTGCTGTTAGGGACACTATACCTTTGTAAGAAGATTATGCATGTATTTGCTAATTGCAAGCCCTAGACGAGAAATATGATTTCCATCTCGAACAAAGGCTATGTCGTCATCCCATAGCAACTCTTTCAGTGAGTCACTGATTTATAATGAAACTTCTGCAGTCTCCTCTTTAGAGTGAATGTAGATGTTTACTTGGCACAGTAGCAGGCAGCATGAGAGCACAGTCTCGTAGGTTGCGGGAAGCTCTACTATTTCACCAAGGAGTCCTGGAACTGTCTCTACTTCAGGTCAGAAATCTTACTGTTTGCAGGCAGCAGATCCTGTGTTGTGCATTTGATATCAAAATGCTGGTGACCTGACAAACATCTGACCACATGACCACTGGTTAGTAAGAGCCAGGGTGGTTCTGGCATTTGTTATCCTAATCAGTGGCTTATATACTTAGACTTACAGAGGGCTGGGCATGGGGTGGAAAGTAGGGGTGGAGGGTTGGAGGGTGAAGTCATCTCTTATCCTGTCTGGGCTCAAGAAGGTACACCTAGTATCTTTCCATTCCCAGGAAAGAAGGGGAACTGAGGGTGATTTTGTCGGCTGTAAGTAAGCACCCTCTCATAGCATCACTGTTAGGCCTTCATGATAATCATTATAATAGCACCTTACAGGAACGTGGATGTTTAGAGTTAAAAAGTAGCATCACAGCCAGTGTCCTTGTTCCTCATGACAGCCTGGTAAGATAGGTAGTGCCTGAACTACTAAGTGCATTTTATAGATGAGAGTATTAAGTTTCAGATGGTTCAAGTGACTTGCTTAATGTCACACAGGCAGTAAGGATAGGGCTAAGTATAAAATCCAGGCCAGTTGTTTGCAAATCTGATAAAATTTTCACTATAACAAGCATTGCTTTTTAGTATAAAGTGGACTATGTCTGGTAGTTAAACTGATAAGCAGCGCTCCTACCAAAGAGCTAAGCGTGCAAGGTCACTGGCACCTTACCATGAGAATCTTATTTTCACAGTTCATGAACTCTTTGAATTTGCCTTTAGCTCTGAAAATTCCATTTGATTCACTTCAGTGTGTATTTGTGGAGTGCTTTACTATGCTCACAGCTGGTACATGTTTTTATTAAGCCATGGCTTCTTAATACATACCTATATTTCTATCGCTATATCTGTGCTGTTTGTGTAAAAAGATGGCATTAGAATAACCAGCACACACACGCACACACACTATAAACTACCTTTAAAATTCTCCTGCTGGCTTGATGCGTGTTGTGCCTTGTGCTCATAAAATATGCCTTTTAAGCCCCACAAATGAGTTTATATTACAGGAACCTGATACCAATCTTGCTGTCCCACTTTTTCTCCACAAAGTATATGGTGGCTTCTTTCTCAACAAAACATGATTTTTAAGATTTGCAAACTCATTAAGTAAATAAAGCCCTGGGTTTAGGAAAATAGTTATATTAAACTATTAGAGATGTTGGTTTTGCAATCTTACTTCAAGATATAATGTTGCAACACTTGATAAACACTGATTATCTCTATTTTTCAGAAAGTGATGCTCCAAAGAGTGGTGCATGAAAGCCATGATCATGTAAAAAATCACTGTGCTTTATACGAGAAATTAGGAGATGGTAACTTCCACAAAAGGTATGCCTCTACGATATTGTTCAGATTTGTGCTTGTTAGGGAGTTTTAGTTAATTTCTGCTGCTGACAGTTGCTAAGAGTTTACATCCAACCTTAAAAGTCTCTGAGTCAAGGGAAAAAAGTGAGTTCAGAATTAACCTAGCTCTCCTGTCTTAGTAAGATAAATGTCTACATAACCTTGGTCCTTCTACACAGCTTTTTTTTTTTTTCCTTTTTTTTGTCTTTTTCTGTGTCTGGCAACGGATCGCAACCCTCAGTGTCGCGCCCGTACCGGACCGGGACTGGCAACGGGATCGCAACCCTCGGTGTTGCTCCCTGCACCTTGCTCAGCCAGTGAGCGGCCGGTCTGTATGTGGGATCCGAACCCTTGGCGGGAGCGCCGCCACGCTTCTCAAGTGGCGCACTGTAGCAGTGCGCCACCAGGCCGGCCCCTTCTACACAGCTTTCCAGGCCAGTTTCCCAGATGCCAGTCAACGCCCAGAGGTTAGGAATAAAACAGGCCCTGATTGGCCTTCTGTGATCTCACACTTGAGCATTTAGTTTGGGGCTTTACCTGTGATTTTGAGTCAAGGCTGCAATAGAGATCTAAGCTAGGGTCCCTTACTCAGTCAAACAAATACAACCCATTACACACATGCTTTCAGTATAAACAATAACTAGTTTTGATAGTGCAAATTTAGTATTTCCACCACCAAGAATAAAGATGAGTGGATATCTTAGTTATTTGCCAGAGAGAACACATGCTCATCTTTGTGTAGAGACAGCCTGGTAAATTGCACTGTATTTCAAAGATTAAGTTGTCAAAAAACAAAGGCCAATTTTTAGTAATCTTTGAGATCTTACTGTAATCTATTTACAAGCAGAGTGTTAAGGAAAAATTCAGTTGATAAAGTATCCCATAATATTGAGCTTAAGTTAAATGTCCAGAGTAATGGATCCAAAAAAGAATTCTTGTTTAAAAGAGAATTTTTGGCTTATTATTTTTCTTTTATGTTGTGTCCGGTTGCTAATACCCAATGTAAGGATTAGATTTGTGGTTCTCAAACTTGAGAGTGCATCAAAATTACTTGGAAGACTTGTTAAAACACCGACTGCACCCCCAGAGTTTTTGATTTAGTCTGGCACGGGGCCTGAAAATTTGCATTTCTAACAAGTTCCCAGGCATGCTGTTACTGCTGGTCCAGGGTTCACACTTTGAGGACCATTTGATATTAGGTTGACTGTTTCATTGGATATTGTAGAAACTAAACTCTTTCCCCAACTCTATTTCTATTATATAAGCAGTAACTGATTCTAGTTCTTTGCTGTCCTCAACATCTACTTTTATAGAGGCTCTCTCTTTAAAATCTCTCTTTGTATCTGTCATGCTATTTTACTGGCCTATAATCCTGCTGACTGGGCTGATTGTCGAGCTAGGGCTGAGTCTGGAGCTCACAGACCACTCAAGCTCATTCACAGACTGGGACACAAACCTTTCACATGCCAGGCTGGGTCACCAGACCCCTCACATGCAGATCTATGAGCTAGGTAACCAGCAAACAGGTCCTTGGAAGCCGTAGGTTGGAGAGCATGGCTGCACGGGGCAGACTCCTGAGACCCCGCACATGTGCACTAACTCCACCCACACACAACTTATTTACAAAGAATGTGCCACACCACCCCCAACCTGACCTAAGGCAAGAGGGTCTGACTAAATTATTCTATTTTCCCAACAATCCACCCCTTCAGGGCCCCTTGCTGTACAGTTTAAGCTTTCAGAATCTTCCGCAAGGTTCCCTTAGGATAAATGACCCTTACATTTACATAACCTATTGTCTGTTCAATATGTCTTAAGGCTTGTAGTTCTGTCCTTTTAAATATTAGCCGCATATGTCTGGTAAGTAGTCACCATTGGTGTGATCCTCCATGGGAATCATGCAGTCATACTGATGGGCAGTTCAATGCATATTCAGTAGATGATCACATCAACATATGTATGTAACCCAGTCAACTCTGGTGCAGTGCCTGTAGCCAGAACACTATGGGCAAAAAGACAGAAGAGTAATTGGTACCAATAGGGGAAGTTCTTGCCCCTCTGGTAAGATACATGCCAGTTTGCCATCCTGAAAAGGATGGTTGCAGGAATAGGTATCTTACCTGGCTTATGATACCATACGTTTTCTGCTAACACTGTTGGATCTGTAGGTTCTACATGTAACAGTATAGGGGAACTCATAATTGGCCATAATGATAATACAAATGTGCCCTTTGGAATAGAGTGCTTATCTGTTACCTTTACTCAAGGAGGTCAGGTACTTGTCAACCAGGGTGAAACTTGCAAGCCTTCCTCTAATCCTTTTCCCCAAGGCCCTATTAAACCTACCCAACATATATGGGGGGCTTTTATTCTCCAAGGCCATTCCCATTGTACTGTCCGTCCCTGTTGCAAACAGGTTGGGGCCAGCAAGAGAATATTTCCATTCTTGCCATATCCTGGCTTCAAAAGCTTATCTTTAGTAGTGACTTGCAGATGTATAGGTGCTGCAGCCCTATGCAACAGAGCTTCCACTGGAGAGGGCCTGCCCTTGCGGAGTCTCTCATTTAGAATTCTGACTGTCGGCCATAACCACTGTGTCCACCCCTTCAGGGATGGGGGTTGAGTAGATAGCCTTAGTCCCTTTTTTAAAAGGCCATTGTACCATTCAATCATTCCTGCTGCCTGGGGATGATATGGCACATGTAACTTCCACTGAATGGACAACTGGGAGGCCCACCTCTGAACCCCATTTCCAGTAAAGTGGATTCCATTATCACTCTCTATAACTACAGGCCGACCATACATAGCAGTAAGGCTATTCAATGCCTTCACCGTGTTTACCTGGTCTGGAGCCTTACAAGGCCATACAAACAGAAGACCAGGAGCCATGTCAACAGCTGTGAAGGTGTATCTGAAATTCTCTGACCTTGGCAGTGGTCTGACAAAGTCCACTTGCCATTGAGTCAGTGGCACCCTTCCTCAAGTCATTTGCCCATCTCTATGGGATACCTGCTGGGGCTGTGGACACTTTTGAGCACATACTGGACAAGCATGACAGTCATTCACTACATGTTCCCATTTTATAGGCAGGGCCCATCTTTGAGCCACCATACAAATGGTTTTACTGCCAGCATGCTGCATTTGCTGATGTAACCACTGGGCTACATTGGCGTGGTCCACGCCATGGCAGGGTCCTAAAGGACTCAGCTTGGGCTGCCCTCTCTGAGCTAGCAGGGCCACTGGAGGGAGAGCTGCTGGCAAGGCCACAGCTACGAGCACTTGCTGCAACCAGAAGGGCTGCCTGCCTTGGCTTTGTGGCTTTTGCCTTCTCTTTCGATATTTTGGTTAGCGTGGCAGTTCTCTGAATTCCCAAAAGATTATAAAAATAACACAAATAATTATGCAGTCATTGAACTAAACATTCCCACAGAAGGATCCGAGTAAATTGGACAATTTAAAATTATCCCCTTGTGAAAAATTGACCACACCAACGTATGTTCCAAAAGCACCGCTCATGACTAAATATGAACTGCAGACTAATGTAAGTTGGCAAACATCATTTACTGGAGGTTATATTAATGGCAAGAGAATGGTTGGCATTAATGAGAAATTATATGATTGGGACAAATTAAGTATATGGGAACGAAACTGTAGAACCCCCTTTACTTGGTGGTGTCCAGTTTTAAATAAATCATTAAGAATCAGGTGTTGGGATAAAAATATATGCTGTAAAATTATTACCTGCAAAATTAGATCTTAGAAAATAAGAGGTAAATGTAACTAGTTTTGTGAAGGATGATGCTGTGCACAAGGACACTTTAACATTTAGATCAAGATTACAGGGCCACAGCAAATGCATAACCTTAAAATGTGCATGATAATGCTGCTCAAATATCCACTGTTCTTTTTACATCTGGCTCCCACCCTGTTAACAGGGTGGATCTTAACCACAGTTTCCTACAGAGAAAGGTCACAAGATAACTTCAAGACAATGAAGGATAGTTTGAATCTGATAAACCTGATTCCAGGAAATAGAAGCATGAGTTGATCACCTAAGAGGTGCTGACCTCTAAAAAAGTTTCCTCCCTGCTTTTTGGACTATTGATTTAAGCTTGCTGATACAATAAAAATAGTACCCTAAAACCCCCCTGCAGAGAAAAATCTAAATAAAAGGCATTGTCTCATGCTCTACTGTGCTCCAGCTACAACACGCTGACAGCCAGCAGAGAGAGAACGTACATATTGATGCATTGAGGTCTCTGTCTGTGTTTGTTATTTTCGCCGACCCTCCCTCTCCCTTTTTGGGTACCCACAACTCGATTGGAGCTGGACTCTAACACTACATCAGTAGCTGGGGCTCTCCAGCCACCTTACCTTAGCCAAGGCATTGGCTTCATCATTTCCTGGACTGGCTAAGGGAAAGTGTCCTGTGACATGGAAAAGAGTTACTTCTTTCCCATGTCCCAATTCCCAAAACTCTTGCCACATGGCTTGTCCCTACAGGGGTCACTGGCCTACCATCCACCATTGACATTTCCAAGTAGAAATCCAAAGGGTTAAACCTTTGTACACAGCCCAGCTGTCAGTACAGATGGTTAAGGGTTCAGGCTCATTTTTTATCACCATCCATTCTGCTCTCAATTCAGCCCATTGACTGCTTTGCCCTGTGCCATTTTCATACCACATAGTATCTATTGAGGGGTGGACAGTAACAGCTGTCCACGATGCTGAGGGTCCCATGCTAGAGCCATCTGTGTACCAAGATTGCTCTGTGATAGGTCCCTGTCCCTCATGGAAAGGTGTAGCCTCCACCTCCATGGGTAATGGTTGTGTCAAAATTTTCTCCACAACCTCTAGTGGGCCTAGCACAGTTTCCAACTCTTTGGACAGAGGACTCATTGACACAGTACTCCTTTGCTCTATATATGCTCCCCATTTAGACAAAGTGGGAATCTGAGCTATGCCTGTTTTAGGGTTGGTTGCCCACATGCACAGCCAACCTGTTATGGGGTATGTCATCCTTACTAGTACTTCAGCAGTTCCTGTGATAGCTTCAGTGGCTATCAAGGCAGAATACATAGCTGCTAACTGCTTTTCTATTAGGGTGTAGCACACTTCAGCACCCTTCCAGCACTGAGACCAGAACCCTACAGATGTGTGGAACCGATCTTATCAAACCCCATCCTAACCCCTCTTGGGTTATATGTACGTCTAACTCAAATGGCTTAGTGGGGTCAGACACTTGTAATGCCTGTACTTGCTGTACTGCCCTTTTTGTAGCCCAGTAAGCTTGTTCTGCTTCCTCAGTCCAATCCCAGAGGGCTCCTTTTTTTGTTAATGCATATAGTGGGTGTGCCCTTTGGGCAATATGGGGTACAAATCTCTCCAGTACCCCCAAAGTCCAAAATATGTCTGTAGCTGAGCTACAGTTGTGGGTCAAGGGTATGCCTGTATCTTATCTAAAATAGCTTCTGGGATGAACCTCATCTTACCTGACCAGACCACTCCCAGGAATTTGACTGACAGCCCAAGTCCTTGCACTTTGGCTGTGTTCATGGCCCACCCGCATTGTTCCAAATGACTTAGCAGGATTGGAGCTGCATGGGTTAAATCTGCAGGAGAATTAGAGGTTAGTAACACATCATCAATGTAGTGAAACATTGTAACTGTGCTGAGCCTAGTCCACTTGGCTAGGTCCCCAGGCACCAAATCATGACAGATGGTTGGGCTATGCAGATAACCTTGGGGCAATACTTGAAAAGTCCACTGTCTTCCTTCTCAGCTGAAGATGAACTGATCTCGACTATCAGCTGAGATTGGAATAGAGAAAAAAGCATTTGCAAGATCCAATACACAATGATTAAGTTCCCGGCTGAGTCATCAGCTGATCCATCAAGTCCTGAACCAAAGGCACAGCTGCATGCAAAGAAGGCACTACTTTGTTCAGTTCTTGATAATCTACAGTCATTCTCCAGGTACCATCACTGGCTTTTTCACTGGCCATACCAGAGCATTAAATGGGCTCTGAGCCGGATGAATGATGCCAACTTTCTCTAATTCCAATATAGTGGCAATTTTCTCTGCATGTCCTCCTGGTAGGTGATACTGCTTTACATTAACTACACATCTTGGCTTGGGTAACACCAGTGGGTCATGTTTAGCATATCCTCGTAACACAGGCTTTACTGTCTGTATTCACAGCCGAAACTCTCCAACTGTTTTTTGCAGGTGCAAACCATAAAGTACCTCCATACCCAAGATGTATTCAGCTACAGGAGATTTATATACAGTATATACACGAGGAGGTAATCTTCCTATGCCCAATGGCAATAACACAGCTTTGACCTCAGTAGTATGTCGTCCATAGTCATCTATATGAACTGTGGCCCCTGGAAACTTACCTGGATAGCCATATATCAGGCTACATTCTGTGCCTGTATCCACCAATGCCGAAACATGCTGCACATTTGTCCTCGACCAATATATTGCGAGTTCAACATGAGGCCTCCGGTCCTCGCCTGCCCCCAAAAGATGAGCACCTTGGCCTGCTCCATAATTGAAATAGAAGTGGGGCCTTCTATAGCTCATTTGGTAGAGTGGAGGGCTGTAGTGTATAAGACTAATTGAAATGGAACAGTTCACCCGCCTCCTCGGGA
Organism: Galeopterus variegatus; assembly: GCF_000696425.1. Lineage (NCBI taxonomy): Eukaryota > Metazoa > Chordata > Mammalia > Dermoptera > Cynocephalidae > Galeopterus > Galeopterus variegatus. The sequence goes on along the minus strand of NW_007727078.1, from coordinate 399,323 downwards.
GCAACCAAAAAGTCTTTTAAATCCACTGAGCGCTCCTTGCTACCTGTTTCCAGACATTTGGTAAAATGCTGTTCAGGGCACAATTGCTGCCACAAAGCAAACAGGACTGCATTTGGCTGCTGGTCAATTTTCTTTTTATAAACCCCTGCTGCAAGCAAGTCAAGCCACATCTGCTTATGGCTAGTCTTGCTTGGTCCCTTCAGGATAAAATCCTGAGTATTTCTTGGGGGTTTGGTCTTAGCCACCTTCCGGACTCCTTTTGCTTGTCTCCTCTCCTCTACTTCACCCAAGCCGGCTATCATGGTCATTACTTCATGTACAGGACGACCAATGTATGGGTCCAGTATGGCCATCAGTGACCCAAAGGATGTTGATGGGGCATTTTGCAGCACTATGTCTCTCATGCTGCTTGTAAAATTTTCATCATCCAGGCCACAGGTGTTCACATTAAACATGGACTTCTTCATCCCCAGCTCCTGAATGATTTGGACCAGTTCAGCATACGTTTGCCATTTGCTAATAATCTTGGGCAGTTCTCCAGCATTTGCCCACACAGTTCAGGCAGCTGCATTCACCTAGTCCATCAAGGAGTGATTACCACGCCCTTGTGCATATCTGCAGCTATTCTGCAGCTGCTGCCTCAAGGATGGGTGTATGGTAATGGAGGCCAACTTCTCCATCTCCTCACCAGAGCACATCACACTATTCACCCCTAGGTCCCATAACCACAATAGCCAAGCAGTCAGGGTCTCCCCATGTTTCTGCCCGAACTGTCTTCCCATGTCAAGCAGTTCAGCCTGGGTATACGGGATACAGGTGGTGAACTGGGTCACCTGTGGATCACCCGCTGGATGTCCATCTGGTCCCATAGGCTGCTCACATTTCAATTTCTCACGCACAACAGGTCATACCTGGAGACGCATGGTTTCCCCCAATTCACCACTGGGTTGGTCGTCTTCCCTGGTGTGAGAGGCAGGAGTGGCCAGTTACTGCACATCATCCTCCAGGACATTTATCCTCAATTCCAACAACTCTGCTTTATGCTGCAGATCTAGATCAGTTTGCAGCATAGTTAGCAGTAGCCAGGCTCCAGTCAGAAGAAAAGTGGCCACTGGGAAGGCACCACATGCTCAAGGATAGCCACATTTCCTCCCCTTCCCAAGGGGTTTTCTGCCATAGTGCCTGGTCTATGCTGTCTTGCAATACCGTGAGCAGCAACCATATCCCGGTCAACAGGGAGGTGGCCATAGGGCAGAGCATATTCAGAAGTAGCCACATTTCCTCCTTCCAAGGGCTTTTGGCTCCTGTACCTGCTCAGAATACTGCTACAATTACGCCAATTGTTGTGCTATTTTACCTGCCCATAATCCTGCCAACTGGGCCAATTGTCGAGCTAGGGCTGAGTCTCGAGCTCACAGACCCCTCAAGCCCATTCACGGACTGGTCACAAACCCTTCACATGTCAGGCTGGGTCCCCAGATCCCTCACATACCAGGCAGGGTCACCAGATCCCTCACATGCAGGTCTATGAGCTAGATAACCAGCAAACAGGTCCTTGGAAGCCATAGTTTGGAGAGCATGGCCATGCAGGGTGGATGCCCGAAGCAGGAAAAAGCACCAGCCAGGATGTGGTGCTGCACATGCACACTAACTCTACCCACACACAACTTATTTACAAAGAATGCACCATACCACCCCCAACCTGACCTAAGGTGAGGAGGCCTGATTAAATTATTCTATTTTCCCAACAGTATCTTGTGATTCCCAGCACCACTCTCCTAGTTCAGGCTGTCACTGTCTTCCACCTGGACTGCTGGAATGGTAATCTTAAGAATAACGTAAATCTGATTTTATAACTTAGCTTGCTTCCTTCTCCCCCACCCTTTCTTTCTTCCCCACTATTCCCCAACCACCCCCAATTAAGAAAACAAAACCACATTCAACAACTTTCCAAATGCTCCACTCCCATCTTCAATCCCCTTCACCTGGCTCATTTGGAGTCATTGTCAGATCTCAGCTCAGATGGCATTTCCTCTGGGAGACTTGCCTGGACTCCCTGGGATGGGATTAGATGCTGTCCTTTGTGCAATGATGGGAAAACATAATTAAAAACAAAATTTTCTCCTTACCCAGAAAACCTTCCCACAAAGGTAGCAGGAAAATAAACTTTTTTTTTTTAATTGAATATGCATTAAACCAGACTGTGATGTGCATGACAGGCCATCTACTAAGAGATTGCAATGATAGAAAAAAATCTCACCTCCTTATACAGCCAAGCAGACACAACCCATTACAAACATTGTTTCAATACAAACAATAACTAGTCCTCAAGTGAGAGGATGTGGCAGTACCGATTGTCACACATAGTTTATCCTAACTTTACCTGGTAATTGGGATCACCATCTGTGTTAGCTAAGTGGCTTTATCCAAACAAACAAACAAAAACTTCTTATATCTTTATGGGAGGTGGTAGTTTTGCAACTTGGAGCAAGGTTCCCACCAAAGTTAGGCTCCCTCTTCCCACAGACACTGGGAGATAGGGGTGCTTTCTCCCTTGTTTGCATTTCAAAAAGATGACTCCTGCATCCTTGAAAAAGATATGTCTGGGTCATAAAACTGACAAAAGATATATCTAGTTTTCAAAAGGATTTGTACACATTTCAAAGAGAGGAGAAAGGACTTAACATTTTTAAGTTTTCTAAAGCAAATACTTGAAGGAAAAAGGAGAGGAGGATAATCTCTTCCCTTATTTTAAACAGTGAGAATTAAGACTCTTATTTCTAATTTTTAATTTGTCCATATGGCTCTTTGTACTCCTCTCAACACATAGAGCACTTGTCTATCTCCCATTCTAAGGTGTGAGCCCCCTGAGAATAGGGACTGTTTCCTGATGGTTGCTGCAGTCCCTATTTCTACACATTGTAGACAATCAATAAAAAGCTTTAATGTGTTGTGAACCAGTACGCAGGGGGAGATAGTGGAGAATGAAGAAACACGCTTATGGAATCAGGAGGACCATACAGGCTGATGTCCTGTAAGGCATCCTAGTTTATTTAGGTTCCTTTTTATAAGCCAGTGAAAATAACAAATTGTACTGATTAAGTCAGACACGGCTGGTACAAAGCTGTTTATAGAACATTTTCTGCTGCTACGGCACTTGAGGGTTCATGGCTAACTGCTTATCGGCAAAATAATAACATAAGTTCCTCATTTACAAAGCCCTCAGGGTCCTGGGTTCAATCAAAGGTCAGACATCAAGGAGACGGGGGAAACAGGCAAAACAGGAAGCCAGCCTTGTTGGGCCTATTCCCTAGAATAGCAAGGATTCTGTCAGCTTGCTATTGTCCCAAGGTGAGCTGATCACAAACTAAGCATTAAAACGTCCCACTAAGCACCCGAAGACCATTGCAACATTTAGTTAGCCCATGCATGATGTGAGGACGTAAGGAGGTCCATTTCACTTCCAGAATGCAGGCTTTGATTCCTCTTATGGAAGTTCCCTGGACATAGATAGGCACCACTTTATGTAAGTCATCTCTCTAAATCCTTACCACAAAATTATGGGGTATGTAATATAATTACCCCATTTTAATTATGGGAAAACAGGCCGAGAGGTCAAAAGAACCTGGTATGAGATCATGCAACAGGTACATAGATTATTAAGCTGGGATTTGAATCCAAGCTATCTGGGTCAAAGTTCATGTGTTAAACTGCCAACATCTAACTGTTGGTGTGCTCAGTATCAAGGGCACTGTGCTCCAAATTTTTTAAAACAGGGAGCTCTTCATACAAAGGCTAGATAATAGAAAGTGCTAAACATTAGGAAACATCTCTGTTCTGCTACATTCACCATGCTGTTTGTATGTAGAAAGCAGTAGCATAGAGAGAGTTAATGTGGGAGTTTCTGGAATGTTCTGAGAGGATCCGTATTGGGAGTCAAAGGGCAGTCTGGAAAGAAACCTCTAACTTCCCAAGATAGTAGCAAGGACTCTCTCCATGGTTTTCACCCCTACATAATTCTGGCTGACCATCACAGCACAATTCTAAAAAAAAAAAAAAGAAAAGTTAAGAGTTCCTTGAATGGAAGAAAGAAATTCAGCAGGATAATAAAGAGAATGTAGAAGTTGAGATCATAGAAAAAAAAAAATTGAGGACTTAAGATAGATAAAATCAAAAGGAAATAGAAGTTCAAAGTAAAATATTTAAAAACCCAATTGAGAAAATTATTGAGCTGAAATATTAAGATTTAAAGTAGTACATAAAGACTAGAATGGGCTTTAAATAAAATGATTAATAAATTTAATGAAAATAAAAGATTAACCCCATAGAAATAAAGAGCTGAAACAAGTTGATAGATTGAAGATCAGAAATAGGATTAAGATTTAAAAAGGTAAATTAAGAGCATTGTCCATACTACCCAAAGGGATCTACAGATTCAATGCAACCCTCATCAAAATACCAGTGACATTCTTCACAGATACAGAAAAAACAATCCCAACATTCATATGGAATAACAAAAGACCCCAAATAACCAAAGCAACCCTGAGCAAAAAAATGAATCCAGAGGCATTACACTACCTGACTTCAAAACATACTACAAAGCTATAGTAACCAAAACAGCATGATACTGACATAAAAACAGACATATGGATTCATGGAACAGAGAACCCAGAAATTAATCCACATATTTAAAGCCAACTGATCTTTGACAAAGCACCTAGAACAAACATCATGGAAAGGACAATGTCTTCAATAAATGGTGCTGGGAAAACTGGATATCCATGTGTAGAAGAATGAAACTAAACCCTTATCTCTCACCGTATGCCAAAATCAACTCAAAATGGATTAAAGACTTAAATCTAAGACCTGAAACTATAAAACTCCTAGAAGGAAACACAAGGAAAAGACTTCTGTAGGTAAAAGTAGGCAAAGACTTTATGAATAAGACCTCAAAAGCGAGGAGGCTTCTAGTCAAGATAGCAGAATAGATGGTCTCCAGCATCACTCTCTCCCACAAATCAACCAATTTACAACTATTAAAAAGCAACAATAGCCAAGCTGGGGCTGCTAGAGCTCAGGGAAAGAGGAGTAGAGACCTACAGAAGGCATGAAGGTGGGAGAAGCCATGATGAGAGAAAGAAAGGACAGCTCTGACCATTTTGAGCCCCAGCTGCTTCCAGGCTGGAGCTGCTGAGTGCACAGAGCAGGAGCTTGCAAAAGCTGCAGCTGTGCCTCTCAGATGAAGTTGCTTGGAAGCAGAAGGGGGGAAGAGGGACTTGGTGGTTCCCAGGCCAGCAAGACTACTTACAGGGTTCCCATGGACCCACATAGGAGCAAGGAGCCACTCAGAGGCCACTGAGTCATTGCAAGGGACTGGAACATAGCCTGTCCCAGGGGAAGTGTTTGGAGCACAGGCAGTGGGGGAGACGGGCCCACTGGAAGAACACTGGGGGACAGCAAGGACAACAGATCTGCCCCCCAATCAGCATAGGACCACTCAGTAGAGATTGGTCAGGAATATAAAATTGCAGGGGGTGCAGTTTGCTGAAAAGTCTCAGGTCCAGACCAAAGTTTCCCCATAACCCAGGTGTACTGGATCTTACAAGACCCAGAAGTACTTACAAAGTCGACCCTTAAAACCTGAGTTGCACAAAAACCCTTCCTCAGGGAATCAGCAGCAAAAAAACAATTTAGCTCAACCACAGAGCTCAAGTACTGTTCCCCACAGGAAGTTCCCCCATTTTAGAAGTAAGCAAAGGGCAGCAAATTAGTTCCAGTGCAGAGTTTAAGTGGTAGGAACAGTAAATAATCCAATATAGAACTGAAAGAAAAAACAAAACACCCACAGACCAGAGACAAACACGTGAAGTTCTCGCATCACCAAAGAACACCTATAAAACCTAGAAGGACCAGAAGTCCCCTGGCTACTAAGCAGGGAGAGGGGAGGGCTGAGGGCCTCAGCCGTGCCCCCTGACACTCACAACCAGCACAGTGACAACTATCGAGCTGCCTCAGGAAGCACCCCAGATCCTTCCAAGCTGGGGCAGTGGCAGTCGAGGGCTTCACCCACACCCCTCCGACATCTGCGCCCAGCTCAGCAGTGACCAGGTCACCATTAGAAACCCCCTGGTCTCCCATGCAGCAATGAGGGGGGTGCCGCAGGCATCAACTCCACCTCTCTTCCTTCCTCCTTCTCCCACCCTATTTCTTTCCCCTTTTCCCTCTCCCTATCTCCTCAGCTGCTCCACAACAACATCATAGAATGTAAAAAAACCAACATTAATAAATAAATAAACTTAAAAAAAAAAGACCTCAAAAGCACAGGCAACAAAAGAAAAAATAAAGAAATGGGATTACATCAAACTAAAATGCTTCTGCATAGCAAAGGAAACAAGGGCAGTGCAAAAAGACAACCTACAGTATGAGAGAAAATATTTGCAAATTATGTATTTGACAAGTGATTAATATCCAGAATATACAAGGAACTCAAATAATTCAATATTAAAAAAACCAAATAATCCAATTAGAAAATTGGCAAAGGATCTGAATAGACATTTCTCAAAAGAAGACACACAGATTACCAATGGATAAACAAGTATATGAAAACATGCTCAACATCACTAATCATCATTAAAATCAAAAACGACAATTGGAGATATCATCTCACTCTGGTTAGACTGGCTATTACCAAAAGGCAGAAAATAACAAATGCTGGCAAGGATGCAGAGAAAGGGGAACCCTTACCCACTCTTAGTAGGATTTTAAATTAGTGCAGTCATTATGGAAAACAGTAGGAGGTTTCTCAAACAACCACAGATAGAACTGCCATGTAACAGCAATGCTGCTTCTAGACATATACCCAAAGGAATGGAAAGCATCATGTCAAAGGGATACCTGCACTCCCATGTTTATTGCAGCACTATTCACAATAGCCAAGATATAGAACCAACCTAAATGTCTATCAATAGACTACTGGATAAAGAAAATTGATATGAATTGTGTTCCCCAATTTTTATGTATTAGTAGGACCATGCCATCATGAATGGATTAATAATGGCAGTCATGGGCATGGTTCTAAGGGCTTTAAAAGAAGAGCACATGAGAAGCTCTCTCTCTCTGCTCTGTCATTTCCTGCCATGTGAGAACCCTTGGTCACTGTCGCCACCACCAAGACCCTCACCAGATGTGTTCTGTGAACTTCGGACTTCCCAGCTTCCCAAACTGAGAGCAATAAATTTTGTTTTCTTATAAATTATCCAGTTCCAGGTATTTTGTTAGAAGCAACAGAAATGGACTAATACAAAAAATGTAGTATATATACACAACAGAATACCACTCAGCCATAAAAAAAGAATGAAATTCTGCCACTTGCAGCAGCATGGATGCACCTGGAGAAAATTATGTTCAGTGAAATAAACCAGGCACAGAAAAAGAAACAGCACATGTTCTTACCCATACATGGGAGCAAATAAATAAATAAATAAAATAAACAATGATATTAATATGTTGACCTTTCAGAAGGAGAGAGCAGAACTGTGGTTACTAGAGGCAGGAAAGAGGGAGGGGCATGGGGGAGAGTGAGAGGTTGGTTAATGGACACAAAGCAGCTAGATAGAAAAATAAATTCTATTGGTGTATAGTTGAGCTAGGCATCTAAAATTAACAATAATTTACTTCATGTTATCAATGGCTATAAGAGAGGAGATCTAATGTCCTCATCACAAAGAAATGATTAAGTTTTATAATGATCAATATACTAATTACCCTGATTTGATCACCACACATTGTATACATGTACTGAAACTGAAATTCAACTCTGTACCACACAAATATGTATAGTCAATACATTTCAATTAAAAAAACAAGAGAACTAAAAGAGTAGAAAGGATTAGGGGAAACATTTTTAAATAAAAGCAATCAGGTTGGTCGATGGAGAGATCAGGGTAGGGAAGGTAGGAAAAGGGCAGGAGAGGTAAATCAGCTGCAGGCAGACCACATTTATTCATGTGACCTAGTTGGTAATGGTGGGGGTGGGGAGTGTACAGCTTCCAAGTAGCGCAGCGTCCCCAGTTGTAGAAATGGCAGCCTTTATATCTGGAGTGCCAAGGAGAGATAACATGATATGTCTCATTCCCAGACCTACTGCCATCTAATAATGGGAAACTTTTTTTCTTGGGTGTGTTTCTTTTTGTTTAAATAAGCATCCACTGGCTGATCTTCTGGACACTCATCAGTCGTGCTCACCTTCTCTCTACTGGTCTCTCTAGGAAACTACCTGACCCAGCAGGGGATAGAAGAAAGCAGAATGGTTCGGTATGACTGAGGCATAGGGAAAGGGAAAGAAACCTTCAGAGATGAGACAAGAAGGGTTGGGAGAGGCCCAGTCATGAAGATACTTAGGATCCTGCAGCTTGTATATGACAAAAGAGAAAGAGGTTATACATGAGGGAGGCCTTCTACCTCCCCTGTTAGGTTTCCCTGTAATTGTTGAATCTGCAACTCAAATCCTCAGAGAAATTGTGAACATGCTCATTAATTATTTGCAGAATGAATAAATGAATACATAGAAGAGACGCTGTGGCAATGTACCATTTATTGTGGGGGTCAGGGAGGAGGGAGACCGTGGTTGGAATCAACCAATAATTTGGTTATTGTTATTATTATTTATTGTTATGATTATCTTTGTCACTATTTATTGAGTGCCTTCAGTATACCGGGTACTGTACTCAGTCCTTTAATGTATTATTTTTGGTCCTCACACAAACCTTGCAAGGTTTGTGTTCAAATTTTCTTTTCAGAGATGAGGGTCAGAGAGGTCAAGTATCTCACACACCATCACACGAACAAGTGAGCAGAGGACCTAACTTGAACTGAAGTAAATTTGACTTCAAAGCTTGTGCCCTTTTTGTGATACCAGAAGGAAAGAGAAGTCCAGATTTTCCAGGAACTAGCAGAAAACTCTGTCCCCTTCCTTTACCAGCTTTGCCCCCTTGTGGTGCTGAATCTCCTGTGCTAGACCATGAAGGCCCCAAACAGGTGTTTGGAAATACAGTAATCCCATTGGGTAGGGCTGCAGGTCTGTGATTCGATTTTCTCAAAGGTACTCATTATGGTTAGTTTCTGTAACCGAGGACTTGAGCTACCCTATGCTTTTATGAGTTGCCAGTAAATTTCGATGTCATGAGCAATACTGTTTCTGTAGGAAAATATATTCCGAGACAAAATTCACCAAATTCTAATGGGAAATAGCCTGTATTTATTACTTTGAATAATTAATTTGTTAAAAACTGTTAATTATTATTCAAAGGTATAATAAAAACAAACTGATTCGACTATATATCCTAATCATACAGACTTGAATGATATAGAGATACAAACAAACAAGCACAATGTTTTATTTCAAGTGGAATCAAGTCTGGGTATAATTCAGAATCAAGACTGAATATGTATAGAACAGTTGGATAGAAAAAATAATGCTTAATTACTCTAGTTCTTTGTAAAATATTGATTTATTTTACCATTAAAGTAATATATAATCATTGTGGAAAATCTAGAAAATACAGAAGAGAGAAGAAAATCATAATCATTTAATTCCAACAATGCAGAGATACCCATTATAAATGTATGTATAGTTTAGGAATATATAATGTCATATATATATATACACACAAGCACACACTCCCACAGTTGCCCTCTGTCCATCAATCTTTGGCTCTCAATGATTAATAATGCATGTTTTGCAGACTTTTGCTACTACCTGTTTTTACAAAACTTCAGTTCCAGCAATTATCCCCCAAATCCTCAGGGAGGAGCTTATGAAACTCCCCTCCCCTCCGCCACCCCCCAGGAATTCTCCAGGCATGCTCTCCCTGGCCCTACACCTGCCCCACTGGGAACAGGCATGTCCTCCAGGTCTTGCAGTCTCCTTAGCTGCAGACTGGATCCCTTGAAATGGCAAAACTGCTTTATGTTTTATTGTGAGTGGAAGGTAATACTTCTCCCTTCTTCCCAGGATTATACCCTTTTAGAGAGGGTCCATGGCAGAGATGCTTGTGTCTTAATGCTTTGCAGGACTTTAATGAAATTGCTTTTTCAATATTTTTCAAAGAGTTACCCTGATCCTGTATGACTCAGAATTGAGTCTAATGGATGCCAGCTGGGCAACCACAGAATTACTCCTGTAATTACCCGCCAACCCTGTCTTACCATGTGGAAATCTTTGAGCCTGGCTTCTTATTTCAGGGTTTCTCACAAGTAGTTCCTAAGTCTCATGCCTTCTGGTCGGGAGGCTCATCCCACCGCTGTTATATATGCCCAGGCTTATGTTATTCCCAAGGAGTCTGAAGCCACTGGTACAAATGCAAAATGGAGATGACACAGAGCCTTTTATTTAGAAAATAACAGAAAGCATAACAACAGCTAACACACAGAAAATTATTAGTGCAGTGCCTGGAACATGTAAATATTAATAAGATCAAACGATATTGGCTGTTGCCATTTTTTAAAAATATAGTTTTAAAAATTATAATGTATACTTTTTTTGTCACTATTCTTCAAAACAGCATTTTAATGACTGTAGTATCTCGCTATATGGGTACTGTAATGAGTTCAACCTTTCCTTATTGTTGGACATAAAGATTGTCTTCAATTTCTAACTATTATGAATTATTACAATGAACATTTTTATATACAAGTTTTTGTCCCTATATCTGATTTTTCCCAGATTCCTAGGATTTGGAATCAGGGGCAAACACCAACTTAGATATTCTTTCGGCCCTGCCTTGCTGATTCTTAGAGTGCAGCTATTATGGGCATCTCAAACCAGCCTCATCACTGTAGAAGTTTCTGAAAAGGAATCACTGCCTGTGCTTCCTTATCATTTTTATCACGCTGTTCTTTCAAGTTTGTCTATCCTCAAGATCTCAAAGGATAGACAAATTTATCTTTTGTCTATAAAAAGGGTATATATATACACACACACACACACACACACAAATTTGATTAATTACAGAAATTTGATTTTCTGTAATTAATCAAATCTATCCATGAGGGTGGTGGTGGGAAGGGGTGGAGCTGAAATGGGAATTTCAAAGAGGCCTGCCCAATGGGCCACTACGTCGAGCTGGACGTCTTTCATTGTTTTGATCGGGGTGGGCAAACTATCGGGCTGTATTGCAGGGCCTGTGGGCTCCGCTTGACTAGGCTGGTCCTGGCAGTCACACAGGGCGGTGTATGTTTCATCCTTTTTCTGCCTTTGCTCCCAGCCCCTGCCTCCCCTGCGGGTGACCATGCTCTCCACTGCCCAGGGCCTGCGCTGGTGCCACATACATGTTGAGGACTTCGCTGTTGGTGGCTAGGGGGCAGCAAAGGGTGGGTGGTATCTCAGTCCTGCAGTCGAGTGACTCAGTGACTCGCCTTGCTTCGAGCCCATGTAGAGATACCTGGGAAAAGAGAAGGGTGCTCTGGGATCTGAGTGTCACTAGGGCAGAGTGAAACTGACCACAGTGCATCCCTCCCTCCCGCTGGCTGGTCGCTCTTCTTTTCCATTGTCTTCAGCTTGTAGCAACAGGGCACAAACTGTGCCTGCCACCTGGGGAGGCTCATGCCAGGTAAACCAGGGGGAGCGGGGCGGGGCGGAGTTTTGTAATATGAGTACCACCTACATAATATCCTTGATTTTGTCTCTCCGGGAGCAAAATAGGAAGACAGAAAACAGGTTACAATTTTTAATATTCAAGGTGAAATTGTTGTTTATGTAGTTGTGGGGGAAATTCATTCTGTGAGGGAAATCTGAGACGATTGTCAAGCCATTGCAGTTTCAAATTAGCTTATTGGTTTTGTCATTAATAACATATGAGGGGTCTCTTAAATTCTAGGCATGTTATACTTGTAATGCTTATTTGGAAATTAGCTTAAAATGCATAATAAACTATAGGAAAAAGTTTAATTTACTACTTACCATTCATATGCAATAAAAATAGTAGAAAACAAAAATGTTTACCCTACTAATAATCACATTAAGATAATTAAATTTAATGTAATAATTGTATGGAGGTTGTTTACTTGCAGAAAAAGTGTGTTTAATGAACCTGAATGTAGAGAGGGACATTGCGAACACTATGAAGACATTGGGGCATCTTCAGGGCCTTGAGCCTTAAGAGTGGAGCGATGAAAATGCATGGGTGGTGTGCAGCTCTAAGGAAGTAAGGCAGGTTTACAAGCTGGCCTTCTAGAACTCAGGGAATGCTTGTGCTTGTGCTCCTCATTTCTGATTCAGGCTCCTCAGAAACCTTGTGAAGCAGAATCTTTATGCAACAGAGATGCAGTTCCAATCAATCATTGTGGATTTCACTCACCTGGTGAGGATGTGTTGCCAAGCAAAGTGAAATGTGTTATCAAGAAGAGGTATCCCTGTTTCTTCATTATTCTTTTAGGGTTTATTAGCACTTTGGGGGATTATTCAAGTAAAAAAATAAAAAAGGATTGTTTCTGCAAGAAAAACTCTTTCCCCATTTCAATCATGAGTGGATTAGGAGAAAACCACATTTTAGATGGATCTGAGTAACTGACCATATTTGGGTTTAGAAGATGTTAATATTTATGTGTATTTGAGGAAACTAGAAGAATTAGACATGAATACGGATGAATACAACAGTCATGATGCTAGATGGACCAGGGATGCTTAGGATTGGGGATGGACGGGAGGCAGAGGGACGAACTAATGACCTTCGGTAATTCTCCACAATTACCGAAGGTCATCAGTTTGTCCCTCTGCCTCCCATCCATCTTTAGTCCTAAGCATCCCTGGTCCATCTGGGATCCCTGGTCCCTGATTCCTTGGAAAATATAGAGAAATTTTAAAGAAATAACAGTTTAAAGACCTGTCTGGGAAAACTGGAGAGTTGTTCCAGAAATTTCTGGGTCACAATTGGGAAGAGTCACCAAATGAGGTTTGGGAGCTTAACTAGTGAACCAGGTAAAAAGAATTTCATTTTCTCAGTAGTCAGAAGTTTATAGGAATAGGGCTTGAAGAATGGAAAGAGAAAAGAACATACCAGGAGAAAAGAGTGCCTATCTGTGCATATGCACCAAACTAGCTACCAGGAGACTATTTTCTGTAATTAACCTAATTGCATGTAGTTAACAAGTACATGGTTTTTCATAAGATAAAGTTGTGCAACTTAAGTTGCTGAGAATATCATGATAGGATGTCACACAGCAAATTCATGTAAATTCAGCGAGGGGAATCAAACCAGTGGAACCTGGGACTGATTACTCTTACTGCATGGCTTCAGGAGCAGAAACTCAGATACAGTAGGTGATAGTGTCTGAGTAGAAGAATGCAAGGGTGTAGTTAAAAAAAATAATAAAGCAGCTTTATACTTTGGCAAAACAGGCTGGGGCTGGTTAGGACTGGGATTAAGTTTAGCACCGGCCCTGGGAAATGTTTTCAAAGGTAATAATTTTCACGAATGCCTTAACTACTTGCAGTGGCTCTTTTCTACCTATTCAGCTAAACTGTATATGTGTTTATGCTAAAAGTCATATATCTACACTGTAGTCAAGGATAGGCCAACTACAGCTCTCAGGTTAAGTCAGCCCAACTTCCTGTTTATGTAAAAAAGGTTTTATTACCAATAGCCATACCTATTTATTTACAAATTGTCTATGGCTGCTGCATTCTGCCTATAACGGCAGAGTTGAGTAGTTAGGACAGAGAATATACGAACTGCAAAGCCCCAAATATTTACTATCTGGCTCTTCACAGAAAATGTTTGACGACCCCCAGACTAGCACAAAACAAATATAATCGCCCACTCTAGAATCCATTTATTTATTTTAAAGGATTTTAATTTTTGTAAAAGATTCAGAAAACATATCCCCACCAGAGTAATAAACAGCTCTATATTCACTCAAACACTTCTACTAAGGGCCTGTGCCTGGGAATTCCCAAGGGAGTTCAAGTGTTCTTGCTCTTGAGTTTGAACACTGCTTGCTTGAACTATTTCATAAATATAATTATTGGATGATTTGTATGCTTTTTCTCACAGTTTTTGCCCAACAGCAATCTTCAACTTAATGGTTGGAAAGCCCAAGTATAGTTCCCTTCTCTCCTGTAAAGCTAGGGCTTGGGCTTACTGACCCCTTGAGCCCATTGTAGAAATTGGGTCACAAACCCTGCACACACAGGTCTATGAGCTAGGTAACAGGAAAAGGTCCTGGGAGCTGTGGGTGAAAAATTAATAGGCTTTATTCAGAGCCAGGAGCAGCCGCCCTGGTGGCTTTCCGGAGTGTTCCAAGAAGCGCAGCCTATCAGAGCTGTTAGTCCTTATACTTAAGTCCATAACCCAAAACACCTGGGGGCACATGCGCAGTTACATTAGCAAGGAACATCTGGGTACACGTGCATATTTACATTAGATGCTCAGCAAGATTCTGAACATCTGAGGGGCCCTGACCATTTTTCTATATTTTCCCAACACCTCCCCTTCCCTTTCTCCTTTCTTTTAGGACTTCTCCCCAAATTAAAGGAGAAAATAGAAATTATCTGAAGACTGTATCATATTAATTTAAAATTTCTAGAACTACTTCTTCAGATGAAAATGCTTATTATATATAATTATGCATAGTATCTAAAGTTTGGTCAAGTTGACCTTTGTATGGTTATTCTGAAGCAATAATTCTCAAATTTTAGTGTGCATCAGAATCACCTGAAAGGCTTGTTAAGACAAAATGAATGTGTTCCATTCAGAGAGTTTCTGATTCGGTAGATCTGGAGTGGGGTCTGATAATTTACATTTCTAACAGGTTTCCAGGTGATGCTGATGCTGTTAACTTGGAAACCACACTTTAGAAACTACTTTTCTCAGGTGAAGGTCGATAATCATAAATTGTTTCTCACTCCCCTCCCAATATTTCCATATGTCTAACTCTTGGTGAGAAGTTGAAACAATTGGAAAATAACATAGTTATGAAAGAAAATGAAAGAATTTGGGGATATTAAATATAAGCATAAGAAGACTGGAATATTTAAAAAATAAGCTTACAGTATATGAAAAGGTTTAGCAAAAAAGGTGAAAATAGATGATCGAAATATTTTGGAATCTTATTATTAAAAACTTGTGTAAATCTGGCTTCTACGTTTGTGGAAGAAGTTGAAGCTTGAGCATAGTGAAAAGTAATAATACTCAGTAGCTCCCCAGGAGTCTCTGTGAAACCAAGAAGATCCCAGCAGGGAGGAGGCTCAGCCAACTGGCAGTGTGTAGGTGTTCTGAGGGCTATAGAAGACTAACTGCTATAGAGACCTGCACGGCATCTTTTTTTTTTTTTTTCTGAGGTAGTAATAGTCAATCATGAGAAACTTTCACCTGTTGAAAGAGAAAGTGGGCAGGCTTGAAGACTTCCTTTCCTAGCTATGGCTATTGGGAGAAGAAAGCATTTTTAGATAAGATAGAAGACGTATTTTAAGAAGTAAGCCCAAAATGAAGGAGAGTTCAAAGGACAAAAGAAAAAGAGAACCAAAGTCAATGTTGGAATGTTGGCAGGAGTAAGACAGAAACATAAAGAAGGAATAAGATAGAAAAATCAGCCTATTTCACCTATACGGGATGAAATAGCTTAGGGTGTATAGTCTATTCACCTATGGATCAATATGCCAGGTTGAATTTGGACCATCCAAAGAAGAGGCATCTCACATTTCACGAAATAATGTGAACTGCAGCCTTCAGTAGATTCAAGGAGAAAAATCTACTCACAGAAATTCTCTCTCCTAGGTCAGTTGAATAATGATAATTCTAGCCTGAGATATTTATCTGTTAACCAACAGAGTATGAGTATAGAACAAGGTTAACATTAACTAGTAGAAATTTGGACAGATTGAAATGATGGTTTGAAAATAACACATGAAATTTAATGAGAAAAAAAAGTAAAGTTCTGCTTTCAGATGTGGTTTAACACAGGTATAGGTGAAAAGACCTGCTGGTTTAAGTTGTCTGAACTTATAACGAGTCCCTATATTGGACGGGTCTACTGTGAAAGCTACTGCAATCTTGGGATGCATTTTTGAAGGGATCAGATTAAGCAAGGTGATAATTCCAATTTATATTGATCAGGTCATTCTGGGTTACCGTTCAGTTTCTTTTGATATATTATACAAGTTTTAAAAGATATATAAGTGATAAATAGACATGGTAAAAGTTCAATTAGAAGAGCAGGGTACATTCCCCATTTCCAAGAGAGATATCCAATTTTAAGTTTCACTTTTAGTTCTCCTGTGATTACCATCATCACTTTAATAGTCTCATAAAATATTATCATCATTTAAATAACATAGTACACTTACACTAACTTCAACGATCCTACATATGCAGACTTTCTCAATTTTTAAAAAAGTGTTATTAGTTCTTTTATTGATTATATTCTATTTCTTGTTCTTTCAACTTTAGTCAGCATCTAATGATTCTCTAAAACTTAACATGCAACCTTTTCTTTGCAACTCTTTCTTTTTTAAAGCTATATTATTGCTCCTAAATTGTCTAGATTTGTATATCCTGCTTCATAAATATAATCTTTATATGTGTTGTTAGTAGATTGCTACTAAACACTGGAAACCATTAAATAGCATATTTAGTGGCATGTTTACTTGGAATATTAGTAACAGCAGTACCATCAGTGGACCTATAGATCAGTGACTTATCTTGTATTATACCTCAAAAGAGAATGTTACAGACGTTAAGATTAAATGAAGTCTCTTTTCTTACCTACTGTCAACTGCAGTAAATTATGCCACATTTATTTAGTTTTGTATATATGAACTTTGATTTTCCAATATATTCTTTTTTTTTTTTTGAGAGCTTTTAATTGCCTTTCTTTTCTCCATGTTGACAAATACAGCACAAAGTGCCTACTTTCATCACACCACTAAAATGTTTTAGGTTCTTAATTCCATAGTTTTTGTGATAGATTATTCTATCATGTTAAGGCTGTATTTTGAAAAGTGTTCTGACTTTATTTTTCAGTTTACCAAGTTATTTTTAGGTGTGATTAGTAGCTGTCCACATGGGGTTTCTTTTCAATGCAATCCTGGGTAAATTTGACTATTTCTGTTATCCCATGTTGTGTTATTTGTTGGATTCTTTTGAGTTTTGATGGGCTACGTTCTTCAGTTATGTATTATGTATGTATTTTTTTCAGAATGGGCACCTGGGAAATAAACTCTTTGGATCCTTTCATTTTTAAAGATTATTTTGTCCATATATTTGCACAGTATTTTTGCTAGTATGTTAGTTGGGGTTCTTTAAGTGATAATAAAAGGATTAAATTCTGACTAAACTAAGTGAAAATGAATTTATTGAAAGGATATTGGTGGCTTCAGGGATCTATGGGAAGTTCACAAACTTGGCTGGGCACCAGACAAGAACCAAAGCGGCTCAGCATTCAATGACTTTCCTGTCTTTTATTGATGATATATTTTTTTCATGTTACTATTCTGAGCTCCTATTTCTCCACTTTGGGCTATTGATCAATATCATCCCCAATTACTTTTTTTTCCCTCCAGAAATTCATCAACATCTCTTACATTGTAGTGCTTTTAGTGTTTTTGTTTTATTCTTAAAGCATTGATAGGGCTTGATTCTCTTTTCATGTTTTTACTGTCATTGCATGGAGATTTCAGAAGAGATGGGAGACAACACATTTTAAAAGGATATTGGCAAATTATGTCCAGAGAGTATCCAAAATTATGTCCATGTCATGAGGGATATGAGGGGATAGACTGGTAATGTTTATCCGGAAGTCTTACAGTGGGTGACATGTTAGCAGTCCCCCAATAGGTCCAGCAGTGGAAATCAATAAGAAATCAAACAGTGGAAAGTTTGGACTCAGCATAAGAAAGATTTTTCCTCTTTTCTCTGTCTTCCACATCTCAATATTTGAGTGCATATTTTATACAACAAAATCTTGTGTGGGTCTTATCTCTGGCTGTGGAGTTATCATCATTTTTATTTCACAAGTCTTTCTTCATTGTTAAATTATTCTCAGGATAGGCCTTCTCCTACCTTATCTTAGCCAGAAACATATTTTATAGCATGTATTAAAACAATTAGAGATTTACCAAGGAACTATGGAATAAAAGAGGTCAGGAAAGACAGATACAGGGAAAGATGACTTCCATCACTATTGTTAGGTTTAGAGAAAATGGACAGGATTGATCATGATGGTCTTGGGTTAAGCTTATGGGGATATTTCCCATGAAGGTTGATTTAAGAAGTTATGAGTTACCAAAGAAACAATGATAACTTAAACTCCAGAGGTATTTTAAAAAACAAGCCTAAATAGATTCTAGTCTGTCTGAACATTCGAGGGTGGGAAAAAGGACTAATCTAATAGCTTTCTAACCATTTCCCACAGAATCCTAGGGGTTTTTAGGCATGTAAATCAGCTATCCACCAAAATGTGTGCATGTCGTGTACATATGACATTAGCAGTGGCATTCTAGGGATCCCATTCTCACTCTAGCTAAAGATCTCACTTTTATGTCTCTGTTGGGCTTCCACAAATGATTTTTATTTGAATAAATACTATACAGGTAAAAGTTAGGAGAAACTGCTAGACTTAATGAAGAGATTTATACCAGTACAAGGGTACTTCAAAAAGTTCATGGGAAGGTTCGTATTATCTTTTAATTCTATTTTCCCATGAGCTTTCTGACCCTGATATGGTTGTAGGGGTAGGAATACTTTGATTCAGAGCTAGCAGTTTTGTTCCTCTTGAGTTGCTGAACCTAACTATATAGTGATATGTGGAATTAGCCTAGAGTGGTTTAAAATTCAGTGAGAGGCTGATGTTGATGGTCTGTTTTTATGCTGCAGCAAACGAGCCCCACATTTTTGTAAGCCAGAAGCAAATTTTCATTTATTTCAAATCTGGAGTCCTGAAAGAGGGTTAGGAATTACATTAATTAAGTATTAAAGTTAAGGGACTAGGCATATGGGAAAGTCCAAGACCTTGAAAAAATGTCACATTAGAGTCTTTCTCAGGCATACAAAAGGTAAGTCTTAAAGATTTTTCTATTGGGGAACAATAGCTGTTCAGGTTTGCTTTTATTGTCTTTCTCACTCTCTTTTTTTTTTTTCTCAGAGATGTGCTGATTTGCTCTTTTTCCCTAGGGGTCCAAACTGATTAAAAAGTGCCAGTCTCTCTTGGGAGGCTAAATGAGCCCAGAAAATGTCGATGTAAGATCTTTGCTGAGATATGCATTTTATTTTTCATGAATTATGAAACACGTCTAATAATCAAAATAAGAATCAACAGAATAATTTTTCAGCTGTTTGCATGTTACTCAAGAACACTGGCCAGTCTACACTCATTCTGTCCTTTCCTACTAAGCAGAGAAATCTACTTATTGTAACTGTCAGACAACCCACTCTCTTTCCCCCTCTTTCCCAATAAACTTTCTACTTTCCAGGAACAGATCCAAAAATATGAAATGAAACAGCTCTCAAAAGCCTCAGGTAGACATAACAGACTGCTGCATCTAGCTGGGAACTAGCTGCTGGGTTTCCACAGACAAAAGACCTCAAGCGAAACTTG
Organism: Galeopterus variegatus; assembly: GCF_000696425.1. Taxonomy (NCBI): domain Eukaryota; kingdom Metazoa; phylum Chordata; class Mammalia; order Dermoptera; family Cynocephalidae; genus Galeopterus; species Galeopterus variegatus. The sequence continues at coordinate 379,733 of NW_007727078.1, read as the reverse complement.
GAGTTTCTGTCTATAACAATACTGAAAACGAGTATTGACAAACTGAATGAAATATGCTTTATAATGAAATGACCTTCATATCTGTTTTGCTTTCATCTTTACCGTATATATGTGATGCTGACATTGGCACTGAGGGCTCTTAATACATTTATGAGGGCTCTTAATACATTTTTAAGTGATTATTTCTAATGGTAGTATTTTCTTTGGAAATTCTGCCATAAATGACAAAGAATTTAGGTTTAGAATTTGGACTTGTTTTTACTTTTCCAGATTTTTTTTGTGTAGTAGATAAGGTAAAAATAAGCAATAACATTTTAGTGCTTACTAAATAAATGAATTATTTTGATTGGAGAAATATCAAAAAAATTAATTCTTATTATAATGTTCTTTACTTGATTTTAAATACAGTCATGCATTGCTTAATGACAAGCATGCATTCTGAGAAATGTGTCCTTAGGTGATAACATTGTTGCGTGAACATGATAGAATGTACTTGCACAAACCTGGATGGTATAGCCTACTACACACCTAGGCTATTATATGGTATAGACTATTGCTCTGACCAGCATTGTGTATGCAGTCCGTTATTGACATCGTTATGTGGTGCATGACTGGAATTGTTTGTCTTCACTCCAACGACTTTGACGTGTTCGTAAGTATTAGCAAATTAAATCCAATAAACATTTGTTGATTATCTAATGCATTCAATACACCGTGACAGACACTGCAGGGAATAATACAAATATGAATATTATAAGACCAGATCACTAATGAATTTTTACAAGATATAAGCACATAAAGAATTACAATGAAAAGCAAATTTCACATTTCCAGTGTCACAAGAGCAGAGCTAACTGCAGTTGTAATGCACAGGGGCTTGAAATCATACATTCTCACAGAGACTGGGAAAGCTCATAGGAGTGACACTAGCTGAGGACTAGAAAATGGAAATAGTTTGAACAGATAGAGATGTGGTTAAGTGTGAGGTGTTTCAAGAAAGGCTGAGTGATGCAGTATGGCTGGTTTTAAAAGTGAAGTAGTTGTGGGCAGTGAGACTTAAGAGGAAGATAAGGCTGCAATGGTGGGTGGGGATACACTGTAGTTTAATTATAACATAGCTCACATTTATAACACACTTTTTATGTACAAAGTGCCAGCTTTACATGTGTTATTCTTATAATTCCCACAACCGTCCAGTGAAGTAGGTACTATTATTCCCATTTCACAAATGAGGACACATAAAAGAATGCCAGATTGAGGGAGTATAGTTTAGGGTTAGGCCATAGATTATGGTGGTGCAGTTTATAGATTTTGGAGCCATGGATTCAAATCCTACCTATTCTACAAAAGACCGTAGCAAATCTCCTAACCTCTCCATGGCTTATTTTCTTCATCTATAAAATGAGGTTGAAAGAGTAATTTCCTCATGGGATTGTAATAAGCATTAAATTAGTTAATATAGGCAAAATGTTTAAAATAGTGCCTGGCAAATGACAAGTGCTAATAGTTTCAACAAAATGAAATTGCTGCCTCTGTAGGTCAAATATTAACTATTTCAAATGGCTCAATCTAATAGGTGTTAGATATTTAGAAGACAAATGGATGTCATTGAAGGGTTTGCCCTCTACAATTGATCCGATTTCCTCTTTCCTTTCCCATTTACCTAACAGTTACACCTGCTACCTTTTCCACTTCATCAACTGCTTTGCAAATGGTCTCCTTTCCCCTTCAGTTCCTAAAACCACTTCTGAACAGACCTAAACCAAGTCCCACAGTAACACTACCTAACTAAACACTTTCTAGAGCCAAGAGGTAATAAAATAGTCCACTATATTAGGGAAAACCATATGTATACGGTTTAGTTTTCTTCAGCTACTGGATCAGACTTATGAAAAAAGAGGCATACATAATGGGATTTAAAAAAAGATTCAGATAATTCATTCACACATTCATTTATTCATTCATTCACTAACTCAGACATTTATTTATTCAAGCAATTTTTATTGAGAGCATCCTATACACAAGACAATAGATACAGCAAAGTATACAAAGATGAATGTGACAGGTGCTCTACCATTAATAAGTATATGACCTAGAATGTAATCAGAACTAATACATAACTGATAATGAAATAGTTGGACCACTTAAAATGAAGATAAGTGGTTTTGTGACAAAAGTTTACATTCTTGTATTATGCAAAAATGATGCTTAGATAAACATATTTTTGTCTCAGAAATTATGAGTTATCTATTGCTACGTAATAAATTATCTTAAAACTTAACAGCATACCACAACAAACATTTCTTGTCTCACAAAGTTTCTGAGGATGAGGAATCCAGAAGTGATTTCACTGGATTTCTGGCTCAAGGTCTCTCATGAAGTTGCAGTCAAGCTATTAGACAGGACTGCAGTTATCTGAAGGCTTGGCTGAGGCTGGAAGAACCATTTCTAAGATGGTCCACACACATAGCTTTTGATGGGAGTCCTCTGTTCCTTGCCAGCTTTTGGCATAAGGTCTCAGTTTCTCATCAGAGGCCTTTCCCCAGAGCTGCTCAGGATATGGCAGTTGGCTTCTTTCAGAGCAACTGATCCAAAAGAGAGAGAGACCTCGGAGGAAGCCACAGTGACTTTTATGACCTAGTCTCCAAAGTCTCTTACTGTCTCTTCCATTTTCCTCTATTTATTAGAAGTCACTAATTGCTCAAAGAGTAGATTTTAAATGTTCTCAATACAAAGAAATGATATATATGTTAAGTGATAGGTATGTTAATTAGCTTGATTTAATTATTCCACAAAGTATATATATATATATCATAACATGACATTGTACCTCATAACTATATGCAATCATTTGTTCACTAAAAATAAAAAAAAAAAGAAAATGTCATTATGTCCAGCCCATTTGCAAAGAGAGGAGAATTTGGCTCCATCTCTTGAAAAAAGAAGTATCAAAGACTGTATTAGTCTGTTTCTGTTGCTTGTAATAAAATATCTGGAACTGCATAATTTGTAAGAAAACAAAATTTATTGATTACAGTTTCAGAGGCTGGGAAGTCCACAGTCTGGGAAACACATCTGATAAGTTGACTCTACAGAAAGGCAGGGTGTCACATAGCGAGAACGGCAGAGCAGAGAGAGAGACTCTCACGTGCTGTCCTTTTAAAGCCCTCAGAACCACACCCATGACCACCATTATTAATCCATTCACTATGGCATGGTCCTACAATCTAATCACCTAATCATGGCCCCACCTTTCAATTACAATAGGATTTCCCATCCTCAACACTTATAGTGGGTATCAAGCTTCAATGCCTTTGGTGGGTCATTCAATCCATTGCAAAGACTTTATTGGACATATTTTTAAACTACCACAAAAGTGATGTTAATGTCTCATTTAAATAATTAGGTTGAACATTTTTGCATCTAGTAGAATTCTGTACTTGCATGTACTTACTACTATTTTGTTGACAACTTTTAAATCATAACTGTTCTATTTCCTGATTTAAAAAGTAACATATTCATTACAGAATATTTAATAAATATAGAAAAATTAGAAAAAACATGAATCAATAATAATTCTACAATCCAGACTAACCACATTTAATATGTTGTTTTGGGTATATACAAATATTAGAGAGTACACACCCATATAAACAGATATCATATAAATAATAAATATTTTGTAATATGTATGAGTACATTCTTATCTAGATATACAAGGAGAATTTACCCCTATAATTAAAACTTATTTGAAAACATAGTTCTAACGTTTGCATAACATTCTATTAGTAAATGTTTCTTTCTTTCCTTCTTTAATATTTTTTTTCTATTTTTTGAACATTTAGGTGTTTTATTTCCTTTTGTCACAATAAATAAGAGTATAATAAATATCTTTGCAGAATACCTTTGTATCTCTGATTATTCCCACATGACAAGATCCTACAAGTAGAATTACAGAATAAACTCACTACTAAATTGCTTTTGAGAAAAATTATATCCATTTGTACTCGTATTTCTGCCAGTATTTTGAGTGCCCATCTTGTGATTTGTTATACTTAATAATACTTCTTAATCTTTGCTAATATACTGAAAAGTGTATTTCATTATTCTTGTGTTTTGACATTCCAGTTATTAGTTTTTGTGTCTCAGCTCCAAATTCACTGTTAACTGCTCTGTGAAAATGGACGCAAGCCCTTTAAATGTTTGCTTTGCAGCTTGCATGATGTCATGCTTTGTCAGTAGAGGGCGCTGGAGAAACATTGCAGGAGGAAAAGATCCTTTTTGATTCCTGGGGACTGGCAGGCCAGGCTCCTGGAGAGCAGGCTTTTTCCCTACTCTGCCCAGAGTGGTATCTCCACTGCTAGTTGCCATAGGGCACTGCGGGGCTGGCCAGTCAGTGAGCTACTTGTACGACATTTATCCCACGCGGCCTCGAGGATGCTCCAGCTCAAATCATCCATAGAGTTGTACTAGGTTCCTGCAGAGGAGTTCCCTCTAGCTCTCAGTCCCAGAAGCACTTGGAGCAGCACCTGATTCCTTTGTCCACCCTTTAGCAAAGCCCCCAGTCCCTCTGCACATCTGCCTACATGCCTCAGCTTGTCCACACTCCAGGTGATTGTTCCTGCTTGTCAGGCAACTGTGGTCCTGCTCTGGTCTGGGCAAGCCAGAGAACTTCTCCCATTTGATGGGCTGCAACCACATCTTCTGCAAGCTTTTCCTTTATAGAGTTCTCTCCCTCTGACTTAGGGTACCCTTCAGAGTTCTCTTTTCATTTTTATCATTACTCTATCATAGCTTAATAATTCTTAAAACTTCCCTTATTTAAATTACTACATGGTTTCTGTCTTCCGATGGGACACAGACTAATACAGCTGATAACTGTCAAGATACAATTTTTTCATATACTTAGTAGCCATTTGCATGTCTCTTCTGTGATTTTTCTTTTCATACCATCTACCTTTCTTTTTTATGCAAGGCTTATGTATTTCATAGATTTTACTGTATTAAAGATTAATCTTTTGTCAGGTATATGGCAGGTACTTGACGCCACTTTAAATTTTTCATAAGTGTACTGCATTTTAACTATTACATTTTTGTCTTATTTTAGTAAGAGGAGACTATTTTCTTATTCATCAATAGATGAAAGAATAAAGATGCAAGCCTCTGAGTTACTCAGCAAGAGAGATTTCCTAGGGCTCAAAAAGCCAGAGTACATTTTCACTTATCCAGTTTAGATTTTAGTGATACTCAGAAGTAATATCTTTGTCTTAAAAATGTTTCATATTTTAATATTGATAATCTTCCAGCTGGCTTTATTATATACAGACTTATTCCTTAGTACATGTAATGAGATTCAACAATTCAATACAGTGTTTATGAAGAATGCGCATGAAGAATGTTGTATCAAACTCCTTCTTAATATAGAGCTCATAAATAAAGTCATAGATGATACTTGTGGCATTTCTTCATTCTCAGTGCTTTTTAAAAATGGGTTTAGCAGACCTGTAAGTACCTTAAGAATTGTCATATAGAATAAGAAGGGTGCCAAGAGAAAACAGCTCCAGAATCCCTGCCTGGCTTTAGCTACAACAGCTTTGCTATATCCATTGAATTCATTCAGCAACAAATAGGTATTTGTGGGCCAAGTCTTGTTTTAGCTGATGCAATATATTGTCTCTGTGGTATATTTGTTTGGAAAAATAAAGAAAGAAAAAAAGAGTTCAACTACCTTTTAAAAAGCTTAAGAATAGTTATGGAAGTCACCAGTAGAACAGAGAGAGAGAGGAAAAAATAAAGGGCCTAGGTTGAGAAAATGACAATTTGGATTTCTTAAGAGAGATCATAATCTTTTCCTTCTCAAAGGACAAATAGCTCTTGTGTTACAGATGGAGCCAAAAGTCACTCATCCCTATAAAAGTAGTTCTAGATTTTATGGAAATGCCAGATTTTTCAAGGAGCTATGAAATACTGTCACTGTCAGATTCCTTGATGGTACGAGAATGTGCTTTTTCATTTCAAGAACTGGCAGCTTTTACTTCTGAGTCATTTCTGAGCCAGTTGATGATGTTTCAGTTCTCTTGAGAGTTCAAGTTAAAAGAATTTTAAACTGCATGATATCTGAAGACACCATTTAAATTCAAGTCCATTACATGTTTAACTATAAAATACATTTGGAATACACAGTATCCAAACTTCTTTCAGTTACTGAAACTAATTTAAGCTCATTTTAGTCTGTGAACCCTTCTTAACCTCATCACTCCAAAGGAAAACAATCTTTTTCATATTCAACTTTCCACAGATTCAAGGTCATATATATTTGTATGAATGCAAGTACAGAATTTATGCATTCACCAAATAGTAACATCTCTGTAACTCTGCTGAAGTATTTCAGCAATGGCGGCCTATAGTGCTAAACTGTCGTCTCTGTTTTTACTACCTGTTTACGTTGAAGACATTTCAGTATAATAGCCTTTTCCATATTGAATCTGAAAATGAGGAGAGAAAGAGTATTAAAAATTAGACACATTTTGTGCATTGAATCTATTAAAGGGCCAAGTACCCAGCGTGCACGCTCTTGACTTACTTTGTTACTGTTCTTTGAATCTCTCTTTTCTCTTCTTCATTTAATCTTTGAAGAATGGATTCCAAAAGGGAAAAATGAAAGTTAATGTACTGAGCCACCTAGGACAGAAAAAAAAAAAAGAAAGCAGAGCATTTATTTATGTGCGAGGTACTGTCAGGAAGAAAGCAAAGGCAGATTTGGGGAGATTGTGCCCATACATCACTGCTGATTTCTTCTGCATCTTTATCCATGAGGAAAATGCGAGCATTGTTTTTGGAAGGTCCCTGTAGGAGCCTCTGCAGTAGTGGAATGTCTGTCTTCTTTAGCCGTCTCTGCTCTGCAAATGAAAACAAGAATCAACCACAGTCAGGAGTTCACCTTAGAAAAAAAGAAGTAATTTTTCTATTCATTTTATTTCTTCAGCTCACTTTGAAAGAACGAAGATGTGAAAATAACATGCAACAGGAGGCACTCACTCAAAAAAGCAAACTGAAATTAAAACTTTTAAATGAACTAAAAATGAACTTCTTTCTCTCACTGTACCTCAAGTTTTGATTTAGTATCTCAAGGCATTCAACCTTACTTTTAGTTAAAACATTCAGGCAAAGTCTCCAGTCCTGTTTATGCTTTTTAGAAAGCAACATGCCTCAATAATTCCTTATAATTTTTCATTCATTCATTCATACAACAAATATTTATTGGTTATTTCCATGTTTAGTTAATGTAATTTTCTCTTTTCAGTTGTTCAGGTCCAAAATCTTGTAATTATCCTCAATTCTTCCTTTCTCTCTCACCCCACAATCCAGTTCTTAGCTTTTCCTTAAAAATATATTAAGAACGTTTTTAAGATCAAGGGTCAGTATTTTTATTAATCTGTGGACTTTATCCATTCAGCCCTGAAAAATGATATAGAGAAAGAAAATAGCTTCCAATTTAGTGTATTACCATAACTTCAAATTTGGAAAAGTTATAATCCACGTACTTCTAGAACAAAAGTACTTCTCGCTTTCTGTCAAAGTAATTTCACATCTGGAATTTTGTTTTTATCAGAATGATGCATGAACAAAACACAGTGCCCTTATATTCATCTTCTTTCTTCATTTGCACCCCCCTGCCCCCCACATCCTTCCTTCATCCCCTGCGCTGGACTTCTCCAGGAAAAAAGTCAAGAAAGGGTCTAGAACTCAACACCCGGCTTCCCCACAATTAAAGTGACATTACCCACTCCTGTTTCCACAGAGTCAGTGTTCACTGTTTTAATTCTTCTGCCATTTCCGAAGCAATTGGGGACCCTGATAATTTAGCTCCTCTTACCATCTCACCAGAAGCCTCTTTTGACCCCCAGGTCTACTGTTAACCTGGTTTTCATTCTCAGTCTGTTCCATTCTTGATATTACAGAGCAAGTTTTCTTGCTTCACAATTCTGCTCCATGATCATCTGTGATGATCATAAAAAATGCATATTCCAAGCCCATCCACTAATCTGGAACGATTTAGGAATCTGTATTTAAAATAAACTCTCCAGGTAATCCTGAAATGAACTACACTGTGAGAAACATTGTCACAGGCTTAGTAGATATAATGTGTTAAATTCCAACAATCTCCATTTTCCAGATTACTGTCTAAACAGGACCACATGCTTCTTTCTTTTCTCTGTTCCTGGTTCCTAAGGGTCCTAGTTATTATTTTCAGTTCTGAAGGTATACAAATTTTTGGCACAAGCTATAAAATGGGATTTTCACAGATGAAATTTTAAAGAACTATATTTTTGCAGTGAAAATAGACTTATTTTTTTCTGATTATAAAAACAACCCAAGGGCCGGACCTGTGGCTCACTCGGGAGAGTGAGGCGCTAGGAGCGCCAAGGCTGTGGGTTCGAATCCTATATAGGGATGGCTGGTGAGCTCACTGGCTGAGCGCGGTGCGGACGACACCAAGCCAAGGGTTACGATCCCCTTACCGGTCACACACACACACAAAAAAACCCAAGCTGGGGCTGGCCTGGTGGCGCACTGCTACAGTGCGCCGCTAGGGAAGTGCAGCGGCGCTCCCGCTGAGGGTTCGGATCCCACATACAGACCGGCCGCTCACTGGCTGAGCAAGGAGCGGGGGCAACACCGAGGGTTGCGATCCCGTTGCCGGTCCCGGTCCGGTACGGGCGCGACACTGAGGGTTGTGATCCGTTGCTGGTCACGGAAAAAAAAAAAAAAACCCAAGCTGTTATAATTGGATCTATGAAGAAAGGTATAAGCAGAAAGCAAAAATCACCTGGAATCCCAGAACCCTGAAATAATCAGTGTTACCCTTTGGATGCCCATCCCTTCATCTCTATGCACACGCACGTGCGTGCACAAACACACACATACACACCCACCCACACACACAAAAATACATACAGGTGATCATACCAGACATGCTATTTTTACTGTAGCACCTTTAAAAAAATCATGTTTTGGCATTTTTTTCTTTCTTCTCCCCCTCCCTCCCCTAACTTCTCCCCACCCCTCCCTTCTCCCTTTCTCTCCCTCTCCCCTCTACCTCTTCCCCCCCTGCTTTCTCCCTCCCTCCTTCCTTCTCATGTTCTTCTTCCTTCCCATCCTCTTTTCTGCATCTTCCCAACTTCCCACCAGGTAACTTATATTAATGGCTTGTTATTTATCACTCCATACCTTTCTCCCTGATCATATGTACCATATGTTTAAATAGGGATTCATAACTGTTTCTTTTACAAAAATGGGAGCACTGTGTATATACTTATAAGCTATCTTGTATTTTTTACTTAAGATATATTATGGAATTCCCTCCATCCCACTGGTGTAAATCTAACTCATTCCCTATTTAAGGGCTGCATAATAATCACTTATTCAGTCAATTCCCTAGGATGGCTTTGTCTTTAGCTTTTTGTTATTATAAACAGTCTTGCACAAAATCTGTAGGTACTAGTGCTTTTATTTTTGTGAAATAGATTCTCACAAGTGGGACTGCTGGGCTAAAGGATGTGAATACTGTAGATTTTAATAAATACTGATAGAATAGTTTCCCAAAAAAAAAAAGAGAGAGAGAGAGAGTCATATTTTCGCCATTATTGCATGAAAATACCCTTTTACCCTTATCCATGCCAGCCACAGGTAGAATAATTTTTTAAAAATCTCCCAATCTGATATGATAAAAGCAAGGTCGTGGCTTGAACTTGCATTTCACTGAGTTTAAGACTTTTTCTAAAAATATTTCCTGATTATTTTAATTTGTCCTTTCAATTGCTTTTAAATATTTTTTTCTACTTTTATTGGATTGGTTTTTTTGATTATCATTTTGCAAGAACTTTTGCTATGGTAGGTATTAATCTTTAATATGCATCAAAAGTATTCTTCATAATCTACTGTTTGTATCTTTTTTTTTTTTTTTTTTTGTCTTTTTCCATGTCCGGCAATGGATTGCAACCCTCAGTGTCGCCCCCGTACCGGACCGGGACCGGCAACGGGATTGCAACCCTCGGTGTTGCCCCCGCACCTCGCTCAGCCAGTGAGCGGGAACCGGTCTGTATGTGGGATCCGAACCCTCGGCAGGAGCGCAGCCGCGCTTCCCAAGCGGTGCACTAGCGCAGTGCGCCACCGGGCCAGCCCCTGTTTGTATCTTTTAAATTGTTATACAGTTCAGTATTTCTACCTCTTATTTTATATCTTTCAGTTTTCTTTCCTAAACAACGAGGATGTATGTATGGGTGTGTGTGTGTGTGTGTGTGTGTGTGTGTGTGTGTGTATTTAAGCTTTCAATTTATAAGGCTTTTAATTTTGTATATGTTTGAATATTCAGCTTGGCATCAAAATGTATTATTTTGTTCTATTTAATATCTAGCTCAAACATTCTGACATAAATTATACCCTGGGCTTTTTCTGCAATTTAACATTTAAAAGTTTTCATTTTTGTGATTTTTTTTTTTGTCTTTTTCGTGACTGGTAAGGGGAACGCAACCCCTTGGTGTGGCGTCGCCCACACCGTGCTCAACCAGTGAGCGCACGCACCGGCCAGTCCTATATAGGATCCAAACCCTGTGGCGGGAGCGTCGCTATGCTCCCAGCGCTGCACTCTCACGAGTGCACCACGGGCTCTGCCCTCATTTTTGTGATTTTAAAAAATTTCATTTCAGTATTGCATTAGGTTTTCTCTAATCTCTTTATCATGCCCTGCTCCTAGTACCTCACATACAGTGCCTCCCCAGTGTCCTGCTTCTGAGATTTTACCCCCTTCCACCAAGTTCTGAATAGGCTTCTCTACTGAGCAGGACACTGCCAGAGCCTGTGCTAACAGAGAGGCAATAACAAGGTCTAAGAGAAATGGTATGCAACAGTGATTCCCATAACAGCTAGAAAGAGAAAAGCAAAAAGAAGTACAGAGGTGAACAAAGACATAAGCACCTGACAATTCCTACACAACGCTCAATGGATTCCTGAGGGGTCTGATCTCCATTCAGATAATTTAATATCTGGCCAAGAAGCAAACTCTTTTGCATTATAAACTCTTTGAGGATATCTTATTCCTAGGTTATCTTTCTCTGAAACTGTGAAATATAATGTTCTAAAACCCCTTCCTCTCCTTCCCTACTACCCTTTCCCCACAGAAAGAGGTAAACTGCTCTTCTGTCTTCCTCATGGGCAGAAAACTGTAACACACTGGAATCAGGTACAAAGAGTGACCAAGCTTTCTTACCTCCAGTTGCAAAAATAATGTAAAGAGCAAAATCCTGGGGACTATTTTCAATCTGTCAATGGAAAAAAATGAACAAACATAATTTTTTGTTATATCATGTCTTCTAAGCTAATCAGACCAAATTATACATTAGTTTCCTCAATTCCATATCCACTTTCAAATATAAAACCTTTTTTGTGCCCCTGGGAACAATGTAATTTCTCAGGACGTAGTTACTAAAAGGTGCTACACCCAGGAAAGAATCCTTCAGAACTGAGCATCTAATTTAGATTTGCATGTTTATAGGTCTTTTTCAGAAAAGTGCATTTACATGTCTCCAGTTAAATTACATACAAGATATTTATAGCTCATTTTTATTATAAATATTACCTTAAATTTTTGGAGAAGTTGCTTTATTACTTCTTCAGTTCTCATGTTACTGTTTACTCTGACCTTAGTTTCTGATCCAAAGGCTGGAGTGAAAATTGATGTCTAGGAAAAAATTGTCATGTAAGTCTTTAAAATGATATCAAACTAAGAATAGTCAATATCTTGAAGCTGGTCACCTCGTGGGGCAAAAACAACAAGGTCACCTGTTTAAAAACTTGTCTTTTTGTTTTTGTTTTTTCATTGTTGTTGTTGAATATTATGTATCCTTTTAAGCAACTTACATTGTTTCTAGAGTAAGTTAGGTAAGACATCATTTGAGGATGTTCTTAATATTTTCGTCAGGTAGTCACACTCTTCTTCAGTGTAGTTTAAGATTTAAAAAAAATAATAACTAAAAACAAACCAAAAGTACTATCAAAATAGTTAAAATATTAATTTATAAGATAAATTAATTATTATAACTAAAAACAAGCCAAAAACAACATGAATAGGCTTTTTCGAACTCACATGCCATGCTTTCCTACTAGTCGGGAATAACTGTTCTAAATTGTTTTTAGTTTGAACTGTATGCAATCACTGCATTTTGGTAGGTCAGAAATGTTTTAGCGGTGGCAATTTTTTTCATGTGGTTCAGCATATATCTCAACCGAGGGTTGGGGTAAAAGTGCTACCAATTGAATCTCTAGCACAACATTTCCTACAAGTTGTTCTAATCAAGAGTCAGCTTTTCAGAGTATACTTGGTAAAAGGTCTCCATGGTCAGACAAGTCTGGGACATCCTTCTCCGGGATTAGTAAGGCACCATAAAAAACATCAAACATACAACCATGGATTCTTTACTCATAATTTGATCATTATCTCAATTTTAACATAAATAATTCCCTTTGAACCATAATACTTATTGGTAGCCAATAGAACACACTTTGGGAAATGCTGGCCAATGATACTTATTCAACTGGGATTTCTCTATCTCGTACATGTTTCTTGTTTACAAATCTATACAGGGATTAAGATGTGTTTGTATTCAGGCAAGAGCTGCACTATCTGATTAGATAAGTCAATATGTAAGTAAATTACTGATTAGTACACAGAATATATAATTTCTGACAGTGATGATATTATTCCAAAGGATAAAACCTCAAACAATTATTAATTTAACATAATCTTCACTATGTATCAAGAACTATTCTAAGCCCTTTATAAATATTAAACAATTTAATTCTCATAACCACCAAGTAGATAAGAATAATTTTAAATTCTATGGTACAAATGATATATGTTCAAATTTAGAAAAAGGAACAATAGTGAATAGAGACTCACAGGTAGGGAAGTGATGGTATATGTGTAACTTATGATGCTCATCTTGGAGGAAGTACAACTCCCTGTGTACCAGAATATAAGGAAATATGTTTTACGGTTTAGGTAATAGAAAGTAAGAAAGAAAGTCATGAGAGATGTACTTAAAAATAAAAAAGAATATTAAGTAAAGTCTTATTTCCACATATTTCATTTATATGTGCAATATGTAAATAAGTTTTCTGAGAAAATATATGGAGGATGTCAGAAATAAACTTCTGTAAGTATGAGAAAATTTAATGTTTGTGAACATTTTAGGGCGAGGATGAGTCAAGTCACTCCGTGACACTTATGAGCAGCGCTTATGAGCTTGATGGAGCCCTGGAGAGCCGTAGGTTCATCCTGCAGGAAGGTGAGGGATGTTAGATATCTGGTGATGTTTATATGGAGAAGCTTCATGGAATATGACAATAGAACTAGATCAGGATTCAGGAGATCTAGGTCCTAGTGCCTACCAACTCTAACTTTAACTCACTTAACACCTTGAGGCCTCAATGACTTCATTTATAAAATAAGAGAGGACTAGATGATCTCCAAGAGCCCTTCGAAAGTGGCAATGTACAATGAATACAGAATCATGTTTTTCAGAGCTTTATTTTAAAGCCACATTCTTTATATCAGTTGTGTTGACCATCACACATAATAAAACCCTGTTATGAAATCATCTTGGATATAAATATGAACTCATTTCTCTATAGGCTTTTTCTTGTAAGGTTTTCCACCCTACACTGTTATCACTGGCCAAGTCACGTTCCCTTATCTCTAAATATCACAATCTAAGCCTTTAATACGGGTGTTGTTCATGGCCTAACCATATTGGCATTATAAAGGGGTTTCAAGGTATAAAAATACATCTAATGATACATAGCAACTAATGAAACATATCAACTCAAATTCCTAGATGTCCATCATTGTATACCCATTGATAGAGTGCCTGCGTTTTGGTTTTTCTTTTTTTGTTTGTATTGCTTTCCACTAGTTATGAAATTGAAGTGAATGACATCTGTATAAAGTATTTGTAGTTTCAGCTCGACCTCATTCAATCAACAATAAAGCTAATGTAAATTTAGTTTTTCCCTTGTGCTGGGTACAGTGCTTAGTGCTTCACTCACCTCATTTCACTTAATCCCATCAACAACCTTGTCAAGTATGAAGGATGAAGGGACTAAGACCAAGAGATTGAGTAACTTTTTAACTTTGCTCAGCAAGAATTTGAAATCAGGTTGTCAGGCTCCAGGGCCCAAGCAGTTAGCCACTATGCTGTGCTGCAACTTAGTGCCAGTTTTATTCTCAGCACAAGTGATCCCATCTGGAAGCCATTCATGTGCTTTAATACGAATCACCGCACAAAATGATGATATACAGCATAATTTCTGAGGAGAGGAAAAAAACAGGGCAATTGGTAGCTGCATATCTGTTGGGGACTGCCAATGCTACTTTATAGCCAGGAAGATAATTCTTGAACCAGAAAAATGTCTAATTTGAACAAAGAACTGAGAAGGGAGTTGTATGACCACCAGGCTCCAAAGGCGCACGACTAATACCCTCCCAGGGATGGAGGATGAAGGAATTATGTAGAAAGCCCTGCAGGAAAAAGCCTATAGAGAAATGAGTGAATATTTCTTATTGAAGGGCTCAGAGGGTGCTCAGCACAGTGTATGTTTTCTTTAAGAATTTGTTAAATGGATGGATGAGTGATTGCTAAAGTACATGCCATGAAAAATATTTGACTTCTCGAGAAAAAATGACTGCATATTTCCTACCTTCAAAAAAGTAAAATGTCTTACAAGTCCCGTGGAAAGGCACATATGAATTTAGCACATATTAAGTGAAAAATCAAAATACAAATTGTTTCTAAACTAAAACTACACCTGTATAAAAAAGTGATATGTATATAGGTAAGAGACCTGGATGGGAACATGCAAAATTAGAAGCCTGATTTATTGGAATAAATAGGCATGTAGTTGACTTTTTCCTTTTATTTAAATTAGTGTTCAAATGTCTTTTGAACCTACCTCTGTTGCAGCCCTTACATTGTTGTGACATTTGTTGGTATGTTGGTTTCCCTGCCCAAGCCCTGAGCTCCATGCTGGCAGAGGCATCAGCTGACTCATCTGTACATTTCCAGTGCTTGACACAGTGCCTGCCACTTAGACGGACTTCACCTATCACGCTGGTTAAGAACTTAGGTTCCAGAGTCAGACAGAGCTGGGTTCAAGTTCAGATTTACTACCTAAAAGTAGTGACTTAAGACAGATTACTTAACCCCCATAAACCTCAAGTAACTCATATGCTAAGTAAAGAAAATAATGGTACCTACTTCATAAGATTATTTCCATGATTAATGAGATAATTCATTATAAATCTATTTAAAACACTTAGTTTAATACCTAGAACACAGGGAGTACCCAATAAATGTTAGACATACTACTACTATTGTCATTATTATTTTTTTATCGTAAGCTGAATTGAGTGATATACTGTTAGTGCAATAGACAACATTATTTTAAATTACATTAATGGAATTGTAACTCACTTCATGGTTATAGAAATGTCCATTAATAGAGGCCCTATGGTTCTGTCTTTTTCTGTCCATCACTGGAGGCTTCACCCGTTTTCTCACCAGGGTTGCTTCACTCATGGTTCTATAGAGCAATGGGGATTCCTGATCTTCATCTGCACGTGGCTTCAAAGTGCTGCTGTGATAAGATAAATAGTCTGGGAAGAATAAAGATTATAAGACCATATCATTTAGCTGCCTATCTCCTTGCATCCTGGGAATATTTGTATATGTTTTTATTAATTTTAGGAATATTGCTATTTCCTGGCTGTTTAAAAGCATTATTGTCCACTGCTTAGCTATAATTTATTTATTAATAAAAGTTAGTCCCTTGCTGTCTGGATCTGACTCAGCAAGTTCAGTGAATTATGTCTCATAGATGTGATCACAATGATCAAATGTTTGGAGTTTAAGCATTCTTTCAATCTTAATTTATTTGCAGGGGATGGGGTTGGGGGAGTGCATTATATAGAATTTCAGAATGTTCGATCTGGAAGAAACCTGATACCTTATCAGGTGTGATCTCTTACTCACGTATGTGAGATAAAGTACAATGAGTTGAAGTGGCTTTCCCATGAACACGGTACTTATAAGAAATAGAATCAGGTCTGGATCCCTGTTCTACTTTGGCTCCAAGTTATAATGGGACCTTTCCTAAAAAGATAGACATTGGGCCTTAGTTTCCCTATAAAATTAAAGAAAGATCCCTGAGAAGTCACTTATATGGTAAGTAGAGCCTTAAAAAGTTGGTGTTGCCAACTTTTATAAAAAAAAAAACTTTTAAAAATTCTTCAGACTAGCGCTTGCTAGCAACATATCACAGGGATAATTCACATAATATTCTTTCCAGAACATTCCAGAAGTATGATATGAATAACTTAATTGCCCACTATCCTATTATTTCCTTTCATTGAGCCATGTATATTCAACAATGATCCATTACCGCCAGTTAAAATTTGGTTATTGGGTTATTCCAATTTCTATAACAGATTTCAGAATATAAAATTATAGTATAGCATTGGACTGACCTAGTATCTACTGGGTAGACAGAGTGTGTTTAAACGGAATTGGGCTGAGCTACAACGTATTCCTAGCCTAAGATGCAGAAGATTTAAAATTTCCTTCTGCCCCCTTTTCTACTTGTATCCAGATGACGGATAAGCACCTTTTCTAATTCCCTCAACTAAGCATGTTCTTATGTAAGAGCAGGGCCATCTGGTGGCATTCATGTTCTATTTTACTTTGAGATTTCATATAATTTTCTATCATAATTACAGTATTATCAAATAGGCATGAGCTATTTCATCTTTCTCTAGCACTGGTGCTTAAATACAAATAGATTTTTATGGTATCTTTGGTGGCAAGATATTGGAATTCTCTTGGATTTAATGAGTATTTTCAAAGGGATAATTGGAAAGGCCTGTATATAACAAGATGTCAAGATTCTGTAAGACAAAGGTAAGGGAACCCTGGAAGGAACATCATGTTTGTTATAGGATTTGAGTTCTTATGGATACAACAGAGGAGGCAGAATTGAGAACAGTTTGAATAAAAACAATTAACACTGAAAAGTTGTTGGTAGGCTTATGAAGGTAATGCTGGTAGGATACCTTCGTTCAGTCTGAACCCAGCTTGGTAATACCACAGGCCCAGTCCAGGTACCTGCACCCTACTGCCCATCCCTGCCCCGCCCCGCTCTCCAGCTTCAGTCTTCAGTTCCTCCTCGAATATCAATATATGAGAATAACATGAAAAAATCCATGTAAAATATAAAATATCATGGCTGACACTTAGCAGTGTCCCAGTAAATTAAAGCTATCTATATCATTATTGTTTCTATCACATCATCATTATTATTACGACTAATGTCACATGTCACAGGAACTGGCATTTTCCACTGTTTTCCAAGTTGGATATGAATTCCATTTCATACTTAAGTAGATTTCTGTTTTTTAAAATGAGTCTTTGAAATGACTGCATCGAATATAAAAGTGACTTTAGAATATGTGTCTCTTTCTGAGAAGCAATGTTTTTTAAATATCTATTAACTACGATGTTCAACTTCTAAAAGGTGTGGGATTAGGTCTGAGGGGTTGGTCTAATGTATAAAGCTACTGAGAATAATAAATGACCCTAATCCTTGGAGAAAATATTGAATAATTTTATGAATACAAAATTTATTCAAACCTAATATAATAAATTCTCCCTAATTTAAAATAAATTAATAAATTGTTTTTCTAATCTAATAAGTCTAAGTGATTTGATTTAATTTTTTAAAAAATCACCATTTTTAATTTAGCAAAGTAAGGTTCTTCAACATCACATGAGCACTATGGTGACTTAAGTTACTATGCTCCTGAGAGATTTAAAAAATATATATACATATAAAACAAGGATTCATGAAGTAGCAGTATGTAAAAGGTTAGATTTCAGGGAAACATTTAGAAGTCATGCTTTACATTGATTCAAAAAATAAGTCTCCCCATTAATAAGACTTTGATACTAACCTTCCTGGGAATTCCTTGTTTCATACACCATAATCTGTGTCTTGTCCAGTTCACTGATACGATAAAGATCATCAAATTCCCCCCAGCGTGTCATTCTCCTGAAAAGCAATAATTCTTATAAATGACAGCAATCCCATTTGTATTGAGGCCTATGATGGTTTTCAGATTTACAATATTGATATAGTATTTGTAAAAGCCTCTGTAGGTAGATATATCATCCAAAGTTATAACAATTTTATGACATTACTGAAATTATATTCATACCAGTTTGGTCAGTATGTGTTTTAAATATTTCTGTACTTTTAAAAAAACATATCTTGACATTTTGATACGATAATTCAGTTCCACACTGAAACACAAGGTTACACAGATTCTGTAAAATGTAATGGAAGTAGAAAAAGTAGAAACCAACATGATCCATTGTTATAAAGATATCTCACAATATTCTTAGGAGAGTTTAGACATAGAAGCGTTCATTCTGTCTTTATGTATTGAGTACCTGTTGTATTCAAAGCACTGTGAGGCAGAGTAGCTCTGAAGAGTAACACTTGGTGCCCATCTTTAAGGCCTTTCACTGCTATGAAGAATGCAATTTACAAAAGAGGAAAATGTTTGAGAAACTTTTTTGCTAATAATACTAGCAATTTTCAATGCATTCTAAATAAATAAAATAAATAAAACTTAACAACTGCTTATTTTTACAGTAGGCCAAGACGCATTTTTTATTTTATTTATCTGGCCTTAAACAAGTTACTTATCCTCTCTTATGCCTCAGTGTCCTCATCTGAAAAATGGGGGTGATAATAGTATGAGGTAGGATAGGGTTGTTGTGAAGATTAAATGAGTTAATTTGTGTAAAATTCTTGAAACAGTGCCGTGCACATAGTAAGCACTCAATATGTGTTAAAAATCATCACGATCATCCTCCTCTTCATTGTCATCATTGTCGTCATCATCATCAACATCATCAACATCATCATCATCATCATCATCATCTGTACCCATTTCATGATGGGACAGGAACCATTAGGAATCCCAGGCATGCCTGGATCTCTCTAGGCAAACAGACACTATTATTTATGGGAACAATCTTAGTCCTACTAAAGGTCTCTTCCTTAATGTCTGTTTTTCTTATGAGCAAAAACTATTTAACCATAGGCAATTTATGTCATGAATTCTACCCAAATGACACTGGTGGCAACAAAAAATGTTTATTAATACTAATGATGGTGAATATGAAAAAACATTATCCTTTTTTTCCTTGATCTTTGAATTATTCTGAAGTTTTTTTTAATAGCTATTATATCATTTGGTACTAGTAATAGCCTTATGAAGTAGATAAGGCAATCCCAATATATTTGTTAATTAATTTTCAAGCAAGCTCTACTATCCTGGATATAGCCAGTCAAAATAAATGTCATTAAGTCCAAGAACTACAGGGAATAGTTTAACTCAAAGAACTATTTTGGTCCTGACCCAGAATCTAATTACTTATGGTAGATAAAATTATCCATTTTCCTCAATCTATAGCAGATTAATAACCAACAGGGGACAAGTATAATTATCACAGAAAGAGGGTTAACAATGGAAAAGACAGAATCCCAATGAAAAGCAGAAACTAAAATTGCAAGAAACCTGATGCTATTTCATATGGGAGAAGATGAGAACCCCTAAGAATGCCAGTGATGCACTGCACAAATTTTTGGTGACCCTGGCAGACTAGACAGCTGCCTCCTCACTTCCTTCACAATTTAGTGGTGCTACACAAATGCCGGGGACAAACATGGTTCAATATATGACGGTGTTTGGTCCCTTTTCCTTCCTCTCATCCACAGCAGAAAGCACATTTTCAACACTAGATTGTGTCATTGAAGCTTTACCCCATACAACCGTGTACATGACTAAGCTTGAGGGCAGTTACCCAAAGTTTTCAATAGAAAACTGGTTAGAACTTTATGTAATATCAAATAGTTTCACTTGTCTAAACACGGGACTGTTTGCACGTTGCTCTGACCAAATTTCAGGATGTATACCATTTGCAAACTTAAGCTGTAGGGAGGTTTTGAACAAAGATTAAAAGGAGGTAGAAATTTGATAGACAAACAGAATGTGGTCACTTCTCTAACCTTATTGTAAGAAAAAACCAACACTATTAATGTTATTCAAATGTACACCTGTCCAGTTTCTGCTCTTTATATCATTCTGCCATGACTTGTTCAAAATATGCCAGAGCTGACTTGGGAAAGATATAAAAAACAGAAATGAAAAATAGTGCAAGCAACCATAACCTCAAAGAGCCTTTTCTCTCTCTCTCTCTCTCTCTTTTTTTTTTAACAAAAAATTTCCAAGAGAAAACACTTGGGCCAGATACGAGAGATCAAAGTACTGCCCACAGTCATTTCCCTAAAGGATCACAGTGGTCACAACTCAAACAAACATTTGTTTTTAAGCTTCTACCACTCCCATGAAACTGATACTTTCTCAGTATGACTCATTTCAAACATAATTAAAGCAAACTAGCACGAAAGACTGATGATTCTCTCAAAAGGTGAACTGAAAGACATGAGACTGCAGCCCTTCCTGCAGCTGAGTACACGACTACCACGTGCTTTTCTCCACGTTCACCCACCAGAGACTTCACATCTGTGGTCCTGCGAGAGCAGAGGTGTAAGTTCTGCCCATAGCTGCACAGTATGAAAAAAAAAAAAAAGACACGGGAGAAGTTTCAGAGTAAGGCAATAGTCAATTAATTTATTTCTTTACTTTTTATTTATTTATTTTTTGGCATCTGGCCGGTAAATGGGATCTGAACCCTTGATCTTAGTGTTACAAGGCAGTGCTCTAACCAACTGAGCTAACCAGCCAGCCGTACACAAAAGAAATTGAGCCTTTAATCTGAGGTTCAGAATTTAAATGAATGTCACCTTAAAGGTGGCAACCAGAGTGAGGTTGTCTAGGATTAGACTGAAATAAAGAATTGTACCTTAGGTGGCTATGCACTGAGTTAGAGAACCAGAGGCCAAAAACATTCCAAAGTACGCTGTGCCTTCCTGCCTGAGTGTTCAGCTGGTTCCCACAAAGTATTCTTGGCTAACTCATCACAACTGAACCTAATCTTACCCTTGTGTATGTGTGAGTCTGTGTGTGTGTAAGGAGTGGGATCTTTTTCTGCCCATTCTTGTCTGATACACTGCAAGTACATACTTCAAAACATTCCCCCAGTAAATCTTGTTACCATGGTAAGGGGCAAGCTGATGAAGTTTTCTAGGTAATTTTTTTTCTCAACTTTAAACAAAAGGAGGTAATTCCGGTTTGCTTCACAATGATGTTCTGATAAACAATGGAAAACTGCAAATAGATTCTATAGAAGGTGTGTCATGAGTATATTATTTTATAATCTGCTGCAGTATATGGAGAGGCATCAATACTACCTTATCATCAATACTACCTTAAAATTTAGGATTGCTAGGAACAAGTGTTTTGAATTTGAGAAATTAAAAAAATATCTTGGGAGAGCCATTTAAAGTAATGATGGCTTAATGTGATATTACAAGTGCCTCCGTCTCCTTGACATCTTCCTTTAATGCTCTATACTTACTAAGTTTTCATGAATCAAAAAATTAAGATGCATCAAAGGGAGCTGACTGCTAAGACAACTTTGCAATGAGTTTTTAGGTGATGTGAAGTATGATAGCTAATACTGTGAGTTCATATATTGTACAGTTTTATAAAAGCAGTGCCCATGGGTAATTTCTCTTTTTAAGTGACACTCCTTGTCATTTAGAATCATCAGCCCTTTCAGTCATCTAGAACCTGAAGGTGCAGGATGCAGGGCTTCATCAGGCTGCCTAAGACTGTGACCCCCCCTTCTCCTCTGTAGTAAGCACCGGACCCTATGCCCATTGGCAATCCTTAGCTTGGATGGGAGACTAGTCAGAAGTGGCAGATAGACAGAGCTGTCACAGCAAAGGAGAAGTAATTTAACCACAGGTTTCTGGGGACTTCACTTGATAATATAGTTTTAGCTCCCTCTTTGTGCCAGGCATATTGCTGGGCACTGGGATGCAAAGATAAATTAGGCATGTTCCTTACAATTGAGAAGCTCACACTATATGAGGGGGAGATAAGTCCATAAAAATACAATTAACTACATGCTCTGAAGGTGAAATGGAAAAGTTTGTCAGTGCACTTTGTACAGACTAAGGGGTCAGAAAAGGCTTTCTGGAGAATGTGTTACCAATGTGAGTCTTAAATGATTGGTAGCAGAAGTCAGGTAACTGGGTGTCGAGAAGCAGGTAGACTTGCAGGCAGAGTCAGAAACTAGTGAGAAACTGCATGATATGTGTAGGGAATTACAAAACACTCAGTATTGCTAGAACACAATGTTTGGAAATATTGGCAAGATGAAAATCATGGTGAGACTTAAATATCTTCCCCAAAGAAAAAGTAGACTTCCCTTAAGGTGATATCTGGTTTTCCTTAGTTGTGGCCAAAGATCAGATTGAGCTAATGGTCCTCACAGCTCTATCTCCATCTTCTCCTCTGATAGAACTCCAACTCATCTAATAATAGACGGGAGCATGAATGGCATGCAGAGAAGGCTTGGAACCTCAATGTACATACAAAAGGAAGAAGAGTTGGAAAGTTAAGGATTGAAAAGGAAAGAGGGAAGGAAGGAAGAAAGAAGGAAGGAAGGAAGG
Source organism: Galeopterus variegatus (assembly GCF_000696425.1). Classification (NCBI taxonomy): domain Eukaryota; kingdom Metazoa; phylum Chordata; class Mammalia; order Dermoptera; family Cynocephalidae; genus Galeopterus; species Galeopterus variegatus. The sequence continues at coordinate 356,972 of NW_007727078.1, read as the reverse complement.
AAGGAAGGAAGAAATGAAGGAAGAAAGCAGACTTCACAGATATGATTCTTGCTGGGAATATTTATTAATTTTTCCAAAAATTGTAAGGGGTAATGAAAAAATCAGCCAGAAAAGTGTTTTGTGCATTACTTAACTTCAAATGCACTCTGTTGTGCTCTGTTGAACAGGATCAGGACAATCAGGAGGAATATAATTAAGTCTCCCTTCCAGAAAGCAGGAAGAGCCCTTTGTTTCAAGGAGAGGAGAAATTTAAATTTTATCCCCTTTTATTGAAGACCAGGCCTGGGCTAATCAAATCCTGCCTTTACATTTTGTCTTTTCCAATGAAGGAATGCAGTCCTCCAGGAGAGAAGCAATTCAGCAGAGGGGTTGAGAGCACAGGCTCTGGAGCCATAGAACCATGGTCCAGTCCAGTTCTGCCACATGGTAATTGGGGATCTTCGCACAAATCACCTTGAACCTTGAAGAACCCTGGTTTGTGAACACCTACTTCATGGAGTTGCTGGGGGATTAGATGAGATTGTGTATAAGCATGTACACACAAGCAAAAGCTTCTCTCTTTAAGAATGCATACAATTAAAGTGGATACAAAGATCATCTTTTAAGGAATTAAAAACCTGAAAAATAGCTTACCCTTTGCTGGAAAATATGTCTGGTGACTTCAACATACTAAAAGAAGGGATTTGCCTCTCATCTTGTATTTTCAGCTGTATAGGTCGTTTTACTCCCCAGGAAATGTCCAGCATTCCTTCAACAATTAGTTTGCCATCTTCAGTCTAAGGAAGAAGCCAAAAAAATAAAAAATAAAAATAAAAAGTTTTTGTATTGTTTATAGAGGGAAAATGTTTTAACTAAAGATGTAGAAATTGTCCATAAATGTATTAATAGGTTAAAAAAATCCCAGGGGGGATTGTTTGGCTTCTGAATTTATCTACAAAATAATTCTATTTTTGTAGCATTCTTTTATTTTTGAAAACATTCTTCTATTTTTGAAAACAGCAAAGTAAGTCATGCGGTAATGGCATGTCCACCAGAGGGCAGAGTATGTTAAAATGCTTTCTGAACTCTATAGTTCCTTGATTAAGTGAAATTTTAATTCTCTAATTCTGTTTAATTTAAAATTAAAGCAGATTTTAGAACTGTACTAAGCTAAAAATCAGAGGAAACAGCTATTGAGAGACTTAGCAGCTGATTCCTCATCTCTAAACAACAAAATTTTAACTCATAAATTTACCATGCAGCACAAGAGAAATCATGTATGTAAAATGCAAGAGAAACACTGTAAAACACAAAACATTATAGAAATGATATTTTTGAAAAGTCAATAGCTTTTGAAGAATTTCTTTTAAATTAGAAATGGTGTAACAAAAAAGAAAACACCATGCAAAGAAAAATTAGCAAACATAAATTGAACACTTACTTATTCTGTGGATATAAAGAAATATTAAGACCAAAGCTCATTCCCACAGAACTTATTTTCTTATCTATTTTTCTCTTTTATATATAAAAGTCCTTTTCTGTTAGTAAAGCAATGTGTTTTTGTTACAGAAACTTTGGAAAACATATAAACTGAGAAGAGTCATATGCCAACTAGCCAATAACTATTATAACATCCATTAACTATTGTTACTATGAAAAATCAATTGTTAAACAACATAAATTACTAAATTCTTATTTGAGAGCAAAATGGAAACTCCAGACTCCGGAATCAGACAGACCTGTTTTCGAGCCCCGGCTCTGCCACTTCCTAGCTGTGTGGCCTTGGATGAGTTGCTACCTTTAAGCCCAAGCTTCCTCTTCTGAAAAATGGACATTATAATGATCCTTAATCCATAGAACTTGGCATTCAATAGGTACTCAATAGATATTATTGCTTATTCTTTCTTTGGCTGATAAACCTACTTTGGAGTTACTCCTGAAACAAAGCTCTGCTCTTTCTCCCACTTCTGAATTCACATTCAGATTACTGAAGATGTCAGGTTACCAATCAGTTGTTTTCAATAACCAAACATAATCTGTTCTTTGAAATGACAGTATATGATGCAGATTCTATAGTTTAGCCATTGGTGTACAGCATTTTCTTTGCCTAATTATACTCCAATTATCCTTTACATCTAATACTCATACAACAACTGCTCTCCTGAGGTTCTTGCTTTCAAGAAGAAATACTCTATTATCAAAACAATGTTTTTTCACATAAGAAGTTTCAGAATATTTTCCAATAGTATCAGAAAATATCTCCTTAGAGACCAACTAAATAAGTCACCCCTGAAGCCTTATTTACTCTGTCCTTTGGCCTCTTAACTTCTGGATCTACACCAATGTACCTGGTGATCTCAAAGATCTTGATATACCTTCTCTAAACTTACAGCTCCCAACTTTATATCTCTAGCCCAAACCTTCCCCCTAAACTCCAGTTATCAAACTGCCTGTTTTACATCAACCTTAGTATGTTTCTAATTGAACTCTTGATCTTTCTGACGTAATTATTTTGCTCTTTCACTCTTCTGCACCTTGGTAAATAGAACCCTCATCCTTCCACTTGCTCAGGCCACTTTTAGAGCCACCATTAACCTTTCTTTCACACCTAACATCCAACGTATCAGCAAGTCCTGTTAGCACTCCCTTAAAAATGTATCCCTTATATGGCCACATCTAACCACCTTCCCACTACCATTCTGGTCCAAACTATTGCCATTGCTTGCCTGAGTTATTGTAATAGTTTTCTGTCTGGCCTACCTCATTCTTCCCTTGCCCCTCCATATATTCCCAGTAGCTAGAGAAAGCCCTTTAAAATGTAAGTTAGATAATGTTACTGGTTCTACTCAAAACCCCCTAGTGGCTTCCCATCTCATTCCAAATACAAGCTGAAGTTTGCACAGTGATCTGTCTACAAGACCCTACACGCTCTGGTGCCTTCGTCTCATCAGTTATCTCTCTAGCTTCATTGTCTACTACTTTCCCATTCTCACAGGGTTCCTACCAGATTGGCCTCCCTGCTGTATCTCAATTACACTCACTAGGCTCAGGACCTTTGTGCAGGCTGCTGTCTTTGTCTGCATTTCAGGTCCCACAGAATTCTGCATGGTTTTCTCCCTCTCATCTTTCAGAGTCTTTTCTCAAATACCCCTTTCCCCCATCCCACCTAGATTCCTGAGCCCTCTTCCCTGCTTTGCTATTCTCCACAGCCCTTATCACCACCTGACATACTACATATATGTTTCACTTCTTTGTTTCTTTTCTGTCTATTCTACTAGAATGTGGGCAGCATGAAGGCAGGGCATTCTGCCTCATTTCTTCATCGCTGTGTCTCCAGCTTTTAGAATGGTGTCTGGAGCAGGGTAGACACTCAGTAAATATTTGTTTAATTAACTAATTAATCAGAGGTGAAGAAAGCTACACATCATCATCCATGGACTGCTCTTTTCAATAGTATCCATCATTTCTTACTAAGTCAGAAAATCTGGCAAATTCTAGGTTATAAATTTATTTATTCTAGGTTTCAACTTATTAAAGATTGAAAGATTAAGCAATCTGAGAGCCTCGCTGTATATTTGCTATGATTTGAATGTCCCCCCCAAACTCATTGAAGCTTGATCCCCATTGTAACAGTGTTAAGAGGATGGAAAACTGGACTATGGTATTTAAAAGGCAGGGTCTTTGGAAGGTGATCAGATTGTGAGGACTCTGTCCTGATGAATGGATTAATCCATTCATGGATTAATAATTTAATGGGTTGTTGGGGAGTAGACTAGGGGCTTTATAAGGAAAGGAAGAAAGCACGTGGGAAAGTGCTCTTGCTTAGTCCTCGCTGTGTGTTGCCACAGGACTCCGTCAAGAGTTCTACCAGAAGAAGACCCTCACCAGATGAAGACCCTCACCAGAAGAAGACCCTCACCAGATGCGCCCCCTGATCCTCGGACTTCCCAGCCTCCAAAACTGTGAGACATCAATTTTATTTTCTTTATAAATTACCCAGTTTCAGGTATTATTTTATAAGCAACAGAAAATGGACTAATACCACACTTCACAACATACTGTTTTTAAAACTTATATAAAATTATTTAAAAAATTAAATAACTTTTGTATTGTAAATAGAGCACTGATTTATAGAATTGGAAAGAACATACCTCAACTTAAATTTCTGTAAAATCAAAACTGAAACATTTTCCAAAAGGAAACAAACTAAACATCATGAATCTGTAGAAACTGTTGAATTAAAATATAAATCATCATTTTCCAAAAGTCTTGATTTTTTCCTAAATTTTATGTTTTTGCAATTACATATATTACAAATCTAAGACATATGACAATATTTTAACATTTTAAAACAAGGCCCATTTCTTTATAAAGGCATTAGTTATTTCCTTCAGTGTATTATTAAATTTAGGAAGGAAATGGAAATATCCAATAAAACTAAATAATTTAAGCTCAGTTATAAAGGCCAGAGTGCTTTGTAAATTTTCTGTCCACACTGCAGGTTTAAGCCAATCATGGTGGCCTAAAGTCCATGCTGTGACATCAAATTTGAAGATTTAAATCAGGAGTAGAAAATTTTAATGTTCCCTGGAGTCAGGAAAATATTGTGAATATGTGAAGTGAACCCCATTAGAATACAAGACTGAGTAGAGAGACCGTGAAGAATGAAATACTCAAATAAAAAAAAAGAAAGAAGAAAAAGAAAAGCTAAGGCCACTTTGCACAGTAGTCTGCCAGTTACACCCCTAAAACTGCTTTCTAGCTTTAGAACTTTCCATAATTGTTCCTTTAACATTTAGAAATTTGTTATTATTATGATACAGTGCACATTCATTGGGATCTAACTTTCAATTTAACAACAAAATCAAACTCAGTGTTACAAGTGCATCAGTATTTATTTGAATAATCCCCCATTGGTAATGACTTAATATATCTTCACATTTTCTCCATTACAAATGATGTTACAATGAATGTTCTTCTATTGATATCCTGGTGCATTTGTAAGAAACTATTATGATAGATTTTTAGTGGAATTGCTATTCAATAGGTATTGATGTTGCATTTAAAAAATAGAAAGCAAATATGTCATTATAATTATTTTTAAATGCTTTCCTATCTCAAAAATGCTTAGAAAGTTACAGATGTTCCAGGCCTTGGATTTTATGTTATAATTTTTTTAAAAATATCACAATCAAGTTAAAGATTCACCTGCTGCTCCCAGACCACTTGCGCTGCTCTATTATAGACTCCAACTCATCTTAACTCTGTATAAAATTTTTGTGAATCAAACTGTATTGCATTTCTTCAATAGGCTTACCTGTCCATATAAAATATGCAGATGTTTCTGGTTCTCATAAAAATTGTTATAGGTCTTCAATAAAGAATTAAGTTGTTCCCTAAAAATATAAATCACATTCAGTTACAGTCTTAGGATTTTTAATAGTAAAAGGCAATAATAGTACTTTTAGTTTATAAACATTATGAGATAGAAATGTTCAATGGAGTCTTTAGTGCTCAGTCACTTTAACTTAATGTAGGTCACTGAAAACTGAAGCATTCTTAGAACATCAAAAAATGTTGAAGGTGCTAATTCATAAATAAATAACCAAAAACGGGAAAATGATTGAGTGGTGATGTGAGTATTCTGCACCAGGAGGCAGTCATGAAATAGAATCACATTTCTTTTTGTTATGCAACATTTAACCAACCTAAATTAAGCACCTAGTGTGTACCTGAAACTGTGCTTCTCATTGGGGATACAGCAGTAGGGGGATGGTTGTTGCAGCTGAGTTATCTCACTCGTAGTGGCAGGTGGACTCTGGCATGGGAATGCTGGTTCCTGCCACACCTCTATCCTTCTCGCTGTGTTGCCATGTCTTGAGATGCTTTTCATCTCTCACCTGGATTACTGCGACAACCTCCTAAAAGTCACCCTGTATTCTCAACAGCAGAAACTATTTTAATGCAAATCTGACCATCTCTTGCCTTTGCTCAAAACTCTCCAATGTCTTTCCATTGTTCAGAATAAAAACCAACATCCTTACAATGACCTAAAAGGCTGGTTGTGATCTGGTCTTCTGCTACCTCTTCCTTCTCATTTTCTACAACTCTTTCCTTCACTTAGTACACTCAGCCACCGGCCTCCTTGGTGTTCCTTGAACATCCCAGGTACACTCCCATCTCAGGGCCTGTGCTTGCTGATCCATCTGCCCAGGGTGACCTTCCCCCACACTATCACCTTGCTAGCCCACTCATTTTATTTAACTATTTAATCAAAAGTCACCTTCTCAAGGAGTCCTTCTTGACCCCCCAATCTAGCAGTTTTCCTTCTCCCAACAGTTAATATCCTGCTTTCCCCCTTGACCTCTTTTCTAAGTCACCATCTAACCATCTATATATTTTACTTATCTTATGTTCTGTCTCCTCCACTAGAATATAGCTCCATGAGGGTAGGGGTGTTTGTATGTTTTGTTCAGACTATGCTTTGCCTGAAAGAGCACTTGGCATGAATAGGAACTCCACAAATTTTGGTTGAATGTGATTATCAGAAAATTCTCATTCCTAAACAACAACAACAAAGGGGAAAAAGCTTTTTTATATAAGCAATTTATGGGGGTGGGGGGGAAACTCATGATATTAAAATTCCAAGTATTTCAATCACTAAAACCTCTTTGATCTTCACTATTTGTCTCCCTCTCATAAGAATATTGGCTCCATGAAGGCAGGAAGTTTAATCGATTTTATTCACTGCTGTTCCCAGTGCTCACAGCAGAAACTTGCTCATAGTAGGCTCTTATTTGATAAATACTTACTGAATATTGAATGGCAGAATTCATATACACTTATAATTTTCAATGTGCACATTTCCAAGGATCAATATCTTCACTACAATTACCATATAAAAAGATTCTACAGAAGTTCTCCATGCTATTGTTCCATTTCTTGACTGAGTTATTTTGAATTTTTATTGTTAATGAATATTTCTGTTCTAAGTATTATTGGGCACAATTCCCTTGAGGTCATTGCTGTGGGATATTTTTTTAAAGTTAAACTGCTGGTGAAGAGCATGAACACTCATTATTTAGTGCCAGAGCATCACATAGAACTTTTCAGGGTCATTTGGATGTAACTCCTGATAGGCTGAGCTGTGAGAGACGTTATGAAAGCAGATGAAGCTTTACATAATCTTATTCCCTCAGCTTCCATTTCTGATAAAAACACATTACACAGTATGGTACAAGCAGCCTTCAAAGTATTTACCTCAAAAACATGTACAGTTGGAAAATGTTTCTCTACCTGAACAGAGTCCAAGTCTTCGACTGAAATAAGTCTTCAAATGACTCAGGGAACGGGCAAACTGTGGTCCTGAGGCTGCCTTTTTTTTGTAAATAAGGTTTTATTGGAATATAGTCACACTCATTTGTTTGCTTATTGGCTATGGCACTTTCCTGTTATAACTGCAGAGCTGGGTAGTTGTGACAGCAACTATATGGCCCACAAAGCCTAAAATATTTATAATCTAGCCCTATGCAGAGAAAGTCTGCCAATCCACGATTGACTCTGTAACACAGGGTAAATGGATGCCATAGAAATCTTCCCCATTTTCCTCACCATGAGCAGGATCTCTCTGACTATTAATGGCATTTTGAAGGATTTTGGAGTGTGGAAGATGAGAGCTCAGTAAACTAAAGTACTGGGATAAAATTAAGTTAATAGTGCAATATAAACGAAGGAATTAGAAAATTCAGAAAGAATAGCTGTAGTGAAAGCATTCCAAGTATTTCTTTGTGTATGTTACCAGGGGAAATTTTGAAAATGATTCATATATGTACCTGTTGAAACCACATCTTATAAAACAATAGGTCTGATATAACATTGGGAATAAAATGCTAGCATATAACATTCCAATTTGTTGGCATTAGGGGCAAAGGAGCTGAAGAGTTATTGTCGAATTGATTGTCTGCATCTGCTGACTAATTCCCTTTAACAGAAGGCCTGTGCTAATGGTCATTCATTCATACATGACAGTTGCTGTGTGGGCACAGTCAAGAAGCCTCAGTGACAGGGTGGGTGAGAGCTTCGAGGAGTAGATTCCACCTATGATTTACTTTGGTGGGTAAGAATTAAACAAAAAGTGTGAAGAGCTTGCCAGGCAAAAGAAACACCATTAACAAGGACAGGTAGTTTATGGAGAAAATTCAGAGAGTTGGGATTCTAAGAATATAATATGTAAAACAGAAAATGTTGAGCAATGAGCCCTGTGAACCATTTTAAGTAACTTAGAATTCATTCTGCAGGCAATGGGCAGCTATTGAAGGTTTTAGGCCACAGAAAAATAGGATGATACTAAGAGCCACTACGTAGAGTGTAGAGGACAGATTTCAGCACAAGACAAGCTAGAGGCAGCAAGATGGGTGGGACCATTGCAATAGTGTTGGGGTAGAGGTACAGGAACGAGGCTGATGTCGCACGGAAAGATGATCAGGTGTCCCACATGCATGGAAGGATCAAAAGTCTAGAAAGGACTAAAATAACTACAGGGATCATATGGTTTAGGAGATTTAAATGCAATCACTAAAGTGTTATCTGGGCAGCCCCTAGTCAGGATGGGGGACACTGATCTAATACACATTGTGACCTGTCAATGGTAATTTTAACATTTTTTTTTAGAGCCCATTTAAATGGACCACCTCTAAAAAAAGAAACAAAAAAATCTTTGCACTTTTCCCCCACTCAAAGAGTTCTCCACCCAGCATAACCCAAACTGTTTAGCATAGATTGTTCAACGGCCCTAAAAAAGCTTTAAAATGGGTAATAAGAAATGGATTCTATATCCAGTCTTCTCATTTACAGACTTGTGAAGTCTATAAGCCACAGGAATGCCCAAAAAATAGACACAAGATTCAAGCATACTTTATGTGTGAAACCTAAGAAATTGATTTTCTAAGAAAAGACCTTGTTTTTCATACCTTTTTTGGTACACAAAATACCACATCACAGTATATAACAAGTGTGTTTTAAAACATTATCATACACTATATAATAGGGATGATGTTTTTACTAAACTGAAGGATGCCAAACTTCCATATAAACTGGAGTTCTAACTAAATGAACATGAGGAATTATAAGCTTCCCCAGGACAGAAGCTGGCCCCCTGCCTCTGGCAGTGCAGGGAGAGGATCCTGGTAGAGGCCTGGAAGAAGAGTAGCCACGGAGAGACTTAGTATGGGGGTGGCAGGTATGGAGGAGGGATGTTGAGGAGATCCCAGGGCTCCTGTTCCTTTAAGGCCCCAGCCTGATTTTAATGAGTAATAGTGGACATGGAATTAATTGTAAAATGCTTGGGTGTACTTTGTACTTTATGGCCTGAATTGCAGCTGCTCAGCAGATGGGAATTACCCACATTCTGACGTTTGCAATGAATAATGGACTTAGTAAGAAATGAGTTCCTCAATCTTATCAGACTATTAGCTGGCCAGAAGAAAAAATTTTTATTTGATTTCATAAAACCACAACACGCAAAGACATGGGACAGGATGGTGGGTATAAGTGAATTATGCCTCGCATCCATAGATAGAATGGATGTCAAATATTAGTTGTAAGGAAGTTTTTTTTTTTGTTTTAATAACAATTTACAGCATAATTAAGTGAACATCCAATTCCTTTTCTGGAAACCAAAGAACCCTGTCCCATTCTTTACAGTGATTTTTACAATTTGACCCACTAAGGGTAAAGCAGCAACATTGTTGTACACTGTAACCTAACACAAACTTCAGAGACTGCCATGTGACACAAACAAACTTCAGGAGAAAACACAACCCAATGTAGCTGCCAAAGGCATATTTGGCCATTGGCCATGGTTGGCCATGCTTCCTGAGTTTGTGTTACTTCTGCTTCTTGGAGACTTGCTGAAAAATGTTCATGGCTCAAGTCAGGCAGTCACTGAACTGCACTGAGACAATTGCATAAGAATAACATTGCACTGAGTGTGTGCCATGTTTAAGAGCAGGCATCTAAAACATGTGAGTCTCTTCAACAGATGAAAAACTGAGGCAGACTAAAAATGTTAACTTGTTCTCTTGCATGTTTAGTTTTTCTCCATTGATTTTGTTCATAGTGTTAAATTTTTGTAATGAGATTATTTAACAACTTTACATGTTAGGTTCAAAAAGCTGAATTTAAAACTTTATATATATATTTATAAAATAACTGAATTAAACCTGAAAAAGTAATGTAAATTGATTATTTGCTGGGAATTAAGGTTGTGATTTTTATTTTGTGTTTTGTAATTCTGTATGCTTTCCAAGCTCATATAATAAGTGTGTATTGAATTCATGATTTTAAAAATAATTTTACATACATAAAAACATAATATAAACTCTTATATGTTTTTTGAAAGGTGGAATCGGGAAATATGAGGACAATAGAAAAGAATAAGAAAAGCCTTATCATTAAGCCATTTGTCGAGACAAAGCATCATTGCATATTTCTAAAATACATCTTACTCCGCAAAAAGCAGCAGAATTCTCTCAATCCATTTTATCTTTCATTACTGACCACTTGAATCTGGGAATTAAAATTGCAAACTCAGCTCTTCTTCTATTACCTGCCATGGTCTACTTGCCTTTGGCCTCATCCCCTGACTCGGACCATGAAGAAAGGAGAATGCCTTTCAACCTTTGCATAGAGACTTTCCTCAGCTAGCAAAGTAGGTTATTCATATCTCCATTGCAAATGAAGGTATTGGGTTCCAAAATCTGAAAACTGAGAAGGTGGGGAGAGGAGGACTATCTTGATTGAAATAAAAATGTTACCCTAAATTATTAGGGAGCTCCAGATTTTGTTTAACTTTCCTAACTTCAAAGCCCTAGGGAGAGGCACAGGTGCTGAAGGGACTGCCCTTTTCAAAGAGGAAAAGTTTCCAACTTTTCTAGCAACTCTGCTAGAGTATCGTTAATTTCTGCTGGTGGTTGGGATGGTGGTACCTGTGGTTGGTTTCCTTTATATTTTCAAGCAATTCTAGTCTTAGACCTTAACTCCTTCTTCAGTGCTGACTACTGATAATAAAAAAGGGCCTGGGAGTTTCACACAATCTATTATCAACAAGGTAATATAACCACATTTGTCCCATGCCCAGCATATGACCACCTTCTGACTGCTGTTGGCCATTTTGTAACTTTTGTATTTTCTGGGACATTCATTTTTTCAAGATTACTCCTGTAAAAAATAACCATGGAGCCATGAATAGATAGAGCTGTCAGCTTCTCAACTTCCAAGACTCAGATAAAATCAAAAGAATTAAGGAATAATTAAATAATAAATAATACATAATTAAATAAAAATAATGTAAAATAATTAATAGAGATTAAGGAATAATTTCACAGTATTAAAAAGAAACTTGAAGTGATGGCTAGTTGGTAGAAACAAAACAAAGAAAACAGCCAAAATGTTTTAACTAAAAAATTCTCCCATTTGGGAGGGGCTTTAGTGACGCAGAACAGTGCCACTGGATGTTGATAAGACATGGAAAAGGGAAGGAAAAGGGAGAAGCCGAGAAGGACTGCATATATAAAGTTTAATACTAGTGCTTGTGAAGAAAGCAGAAGTGTGCTCTAGATCTGATATCCAATCATTTTTAAGAGGATCCCTTTATAAGGGTAAATATTAGTATTTGGTATTTTAACACTTTAGCATGTTTTCCAACCTTAAATGAGAATAGGCACTTAGCTACTCCCTTTCCCTTTATGTTTGACTTCTAAGGTTTAAGAAAAAAGATTTTAAAATGTACAACCTATTGTTCCAGTTGGCTGCAATGAGCTACTGTCACATCAGTCCTTGTTTTCTGTTTTCCCAAGCAACTGATTTCCTTGGGGCAGCTCACACAGTCAGTGGACAGGAAAGAAAGAGGGGGGCCTCTGCTCTATAATCTCCTTCTCTGGCCTGAAACACACAAAGCGTGGTCTTTGGTTCACTAACACTAACACTATTCATAACTCAGTACCAATTTTTATATTTTGATCCTAATTCATAATAGGGACCTGGAACTTTTGATAAACAAGTTTGTTTCTCGCTGTAGTTGAATTTTTGGAGAGAACAGATTAAGAAGATTTAGTGGCTAAGAAAATACTGTTTAAAAACCACAGAAAAATTGTGTGCCCCTCTATGTCTGGACAACATAAAACCCAGGGGTGCACATGCTTATTTTAGATAAGTGCTTCTCAAACTTGACTTAGCATCAGAATCACCTGAAGGGCTTGTTGAAACACAGATTGCTGAGCTGCATCCCCAAAGTTTCTTGTTGAGTAAGTCTGGGTGGGTCCTGAGAATTGTCATTTCTATCATGTTCCCAGGTAATTTTGATGCCACTAGTTCAGGGACCACACTTTGAGATCCACTCTTGCATCTTAGGCTGTTGAAAATCCAGATGATATTTGTCTTTTAAGAGAGGGGAAACCTTTTTACTGGAAGATTGCTGGTTGAAATATGTGGCCTGCACTAATTAGAACTAAAATAATTACATACAAGAGGTCTTCAAAAAGTTCATGACAAGATCTGTATTATCTTTTAATTCCATATTCCCCATGAACTTTTTATAGTACCCTAATATAATCAACCTAGAAATTTGTATTTACATTGGAGAGAAGCACTATGTAGATAATCACCTTACCCCTAGATATGAAACAGTATTTCAGAGTGACACATCAAGTCACGCTAATGTCTTGACTTAGTTCTTAGAAGTTGGTCTCTCCCCTACTCATTCATATTCATTGAACAAAAATCACTGAGGGACTACTATGTAACAGATAACGTAATAGATTCAGGGGGTACAACAATGTACAGAACCGTGAGGTCCCTGATGAGACTTATTTTCTTGTAGAGGACAACAAAAGAAAACAAAAGAGCAAATAAAGAAGTACTATAATTTTACATAGGGTAAGTTTTATGAGAATGATAACACAGGTTTATGTGATACAGTGCTTAGAAAGAGGACATCTTAGAGAGGATGGTCAGGAGGTCTGAAATATTAAACTAATACCTCAATTATGGGAAGCAGCCAGCCATAGGAAGAGTCAAGGAGAGAGTGTTCCAGGCAGGAGATGCAAGCATCATGTCCTGTAGGCAGGACCAAGCTTGGCATGTTTGAAGGAGAGAAAGAAGGAAAGAGTGGCTCAAGATAGGGTCATAAAGGTCTTTCAGGCCAGATTAAATTGAGCTTTAGAGACTATGGAGTTTATATTTTATTCTGAGTGCACAGGGAAACCTTTGGAGGGTTTAAGCACTATGATGTGATTTACATGGTAAAGAGGGATTCCGGCTTCTGAGGGAGAGTGAACTGCACGGGCAGGGAATGGAAGTAGGTAGCCCAATAAGGAGACTGTTGCAATTGTCCAGACAAGAGATAATGGCAGCTTCGAATACACGGTGAGAAGTGGTCAGATTTTGGAAGTGGAGTTGGTTGGACTTGCTGTGGGGCTGGGTACAGAGAGAAATGAGAGAATGGCGCAGTTAGGTTGGGACCTAGCTCATACTTGGGTCTTGCTTCTCATTCACCCATAGTGTAGTCTTTCATTTCATGTTTTTCTAATATAAGCCATATAGATTTTTAAAAAGCCAGATGAAAGTGAACACAGGTGTGCCACCCACACACACCAGTCATTACTGGAGCAGATGCAAGCTCGCTGTAAAATAACACCCTTTGTGAACGGCCAGGGACTTCTGTGCTTGTCGAGGATGACTACTGCCTTGAATTCCCAGTCTTATGCCCATGTTCCCTTGGGAGAGGGGAAATGATCTCTATCTACCTTATTTAATAAAGTCTTCCAATTATTTTGCTGATAGGCCTTTCAGTCTCCTAGACCTTTGGGATTGTTACTAGAGGGTCTGAAACACAACAGGTGGCCAGTGAGTCTCAGGGCCGTCAACATGAGCATGAGCCAGAGGCAGAGCTTTCCTGACACATGGGCTCTTAAATCCACTGGCTCCTGCTTTGCTCTTTGATGATGCTGCCTTGAGTTTCACCACTGATTCTCTTTGCATTTGACAAAACTTATTAAGCAAACTCTTTGTTTCTATTCTGGGCATCCTCCATCAATTCTCCATGCTCTATACAGAGTATATAGATTGTATCTAATCATATTATCTGCTTTGCTTAACATCCTTAAATGTCCTTCCATTGCTCCTGGGATAAAACCCCCAAATCCTTATCATGGCAGGTAAAGTCCCGCTTGGTCTCTCCCCTGCCTTCCTCTTTAGGCTTCTTTCAAGAGATGCTTTCCCTGCCTTCTGCACCTCAGCCACCTGGACATCTTTCACTTACTGGAACCCTGTGCTCCTGGGCCATAAGGATTTCAGGCAGACTTCCTGTGTCAGGAACATTCCAACCACTCCCATGAAGCTCATTAGCTTCCTCCTCATTCAGATGTTCTCATAAACATCCCTCACAGGGAGAAGCCTTCCTGGAACTCCTGTTAAAGCTAGGTCCTTATTCTTTCATAGAACTGGGTCCCTTTTCTTCAAGACACTTTCAGTTTGTTTTAGGCCTCTAGACCTGCTGTTCTCAAAGTGTGATCCCCAGACCAGCAGCATCTCCTCCACCTGGGAACTCAGACACACAAATCCTCATCCATCCCAGACTATGGAATCAGAACCTCGGAGGATGGGGCTTAGCAATCTTTATTTTAATTAGCCCTTCAGTTGATTCTGATGAAGACTCAAGTTTGAGTTCTGAAGTTTCAGATTGCAAGCTCCATGAAAGGAAAACCCCTGTCTGTTTTTACTCAAAATTATATACCCAGCTTCTCAAGTACAGCTTCTGCCTCATGGTTTGTTCTAAAAAATTACCTCTTTAGGGAATAAAATACAGAAAATTGAATTATGACCTATTTTTAGAGGGAAGAAAATCTTTCACCAGTGTAACTACCACATCTAGAAATTCAAGTAAATTCTCTAAGTGTAATATATTTCTGGAGTATTTCAATTTTGACCTCATCAGACTTTCCATGGAAACATTTTCAATGTATCTTGGACAGACAGATGATCTCATTGTTTTTAAATCAACTGAAGGGATAAAATAGGTAATTGTGGAGTTGATAAATTTTACTGGGAATAACAGACCATTGAGTCATATTGATATGCTTAATGACTGTTGACAATACATACTTATTGAAAAATATCAGATATAAGGAAAGCTTAATAAATGTCTTTTCACATATCTGGGGGTGATGTTATTGACATTTTTGTGACATAGTAATAGATGCGACATCCATTTTCTCATAATAAAAATTTGTTTTCACTGTGCCATCAAACATGAATAATGTAAAATTTAAAAAATAATCCTCACATAGAAAGTATTCTAATTTTTAAAGAAGATGGTACTAATATGTTTCAAACCCTTTGCCTGTGGCTTATTGTAAAATTCTGGCTCCTTATAAAAATACATCAGAAAGGGCACTCTTACCCGTATTAAGGACAGAAATCCAATGGCCTTCAGGG
Organism: Galeopterus variegatus; assembly: GCF_000696425.1. NCBI lineage: Eukaryota > Metazoa > Chordata > Mammalia > Dermoptera > Cynocephalidae > Galeopterus > Galeopterus variegatus. Next base: position 341,501 of record NW_007727078.1, on the reverse strand, counting down.
GTGTAATGACCTCTCTTTATAAACCTACCTGCAGGACTCGCTGCAGCACTCAGTGTTCGCTCCTATTCCTTTGATCAGGAGAAGACCCTGGACATGGAACCTGGGCAAACATTGCCCTCTGCTTGTACTGGCCAGGTAGGGTGCAGCCTCTATAACAGTGGTTCTTTGTGTTTAATTTGTGCTTAGAAGTGCAGGTGGCTGATTCCTTTGTTTCAGCAAAGGGTGCCGGCCAATATGCTTGGAAAAAGAAACTGTTTGGAATAATGCACTTTCTGCTAAAATTTATTACATCATGCTAATTAAACTTATTTACTAAGGACAGGAATGCCCACATGCCTTCTGGGCTGCTGCTGGAACAGTCGCAGTCTGCAAGGGTTTATAGTAAGTTTCTAGGTAGGAGAAAAAGTCTAACAGGTTCTGAGATTGAAATCTGATCTGCATCCTAAAACTGGATTTGAACTTCTTTTTATTTTTTGTTTGTTTTTAAATACAGGGTTGGCATTTACTCACCTCTAAAATGCCCTGATTTCAGCCCACAACTTGAAATGAAAGTACTTTAAAAGCAACCATAAGGAATATATATATATACATATATATATATACATTTTTTTTATTCAGCTCATTTAGAATATTTACAATGTGAAGTAGCAGAGCACTGAAGACTCCAGGCAACGAAAAAGCAACTGGAAGCTCAGTCATTTGAGCATGAAGCTAACCTATGCCAGTACCCTTTGATGAAGGAAGTTTCTAAACTCACAATTTTCATCCAGTAGTAAGACACAAATGTTTTGCTGCCTATTGTTCTATTAATATCAGGACCTCTTATTTTATTGAAAAAATATACTTCTCATAAAATTTGCTGAAACCAAAATTTCAATTATGCAGGTTCTATTTTACTATTAATTTCCATTCTTTTCATGTATTTCTGTGCAGAAAAATAAAAATACCTTAATAAATAGGCAATTTTTGTCATGTTTGACACAACAATGCCTAGTAAAGAGAAAGAATGGAAAAACTGCTTATTAAGTGAATGAATGAGTGGGTGTTTGCCAGATTTGTGCTTCATTGGATATCATAGTCGGTCAGTGGTATTGTTATAATTTCTTGTGACAGTTTTGCAGAGATTTCTCTAAGGTTTCTGGAATTTTTTTTATATCAGGTCAGAAGTTCTCAGAACTTTAATCCTTTCTTCCTCTGAGCAGTGGTCCTCAGAATTCCGTGTGCATCAGAATCACCTGACTAGTTCTGGGGTAGAACTTGGGATCTGCATTGTGAACAAGCATCTGATTCAGAAGCAGGTGGTCCATGGACTATATATTTTGAGAAATGCTATCTTCGAATCTGGTGTTTGTGTAATTATGCTGCTACAATATTTTACTTCACTATTCTGAGCTCCAGTTAATACATGGATACTGAGGCCTCAGAGGGACTCTGGATTATAGAAAAGAAACTAAAAATCCTCCATTCTGTCAATTCAAAATATAACACAAAACAAGCATCAATGGAATCTCAGAAACTTCTTTAGAAATATCTTCTAAAAAATATTTGTTTTCATTGTGAGATATTTTCCTGCAGACAAACAATAAAATTGGAATACATATAGGGTCTCCAAATTTGTTAGTTTTCTTTCTCTTATATTGCTGACTACTAGAAACAATTTATGAAAATACTTTTGGAGGTTAAAAAATATTACAGAGTTCTGGCTTTAAGGATATTTTGTAGGAAGGATTAATACATTCTGGCTTAGGGCTATCGCAGTGCTTTCAAACTAATTATTCATGCACTGCTTTCCTGATTTAGATCAACTCAAAGAATCAACTGTTGTCAATATTTTTCTAATTTGTCCTGAGAAAATATTTGTGAAATCAAAGATTGTATGTGTTAGTTATATTTTCCTAATACTTTCCGTAAGTGTTCAAACGAAAAAATGATCATCTATGTTTTATCTAAAATCATCTCATGAATCAAAGTCATCTAGATATACCCCACCTTGGGAAACAGTATGCAAAAGATGCTTAGATCTTACCCTCAAAGGGTTTACAGTCGACCCTGGAAAACCAAGCATCCATGCAGGAAACAATAAAGACAGGCCAGGAAGCCCTAAGCTGTTATTTTTTTAGAAAGCTAATTTGTAGCAATAATATTACATTTATTTGTACACTTTGATCTAGTAATTCTACTTCTGTGAACTAGCCCTGTGTATTCAAAAATTTGGAGCCATCTTGAAGACTGAAATTAGGGGAATGATTTTATTATGGCGCTTCTATATCATTGCATGCTACAATGTCATTAAAATCATTTTTAGAAGATTTTTTAGTGGTGTGGGGAAATATCTGTAATATAATGCCAAGTGTGTAAAACAAGATACAGTGTGATTTCAGCTTTGTAAAATGGAATCCTTGCAAGGTGGGGAATATGCCAAAATTAAACTGTATTTTTTTTCTGAGTTGTGAGTATGGATACTTGTTATTCTTTTAATGTATGTGTTTCTAAATTTTCTAATTATAATTTTATAATTATATGAATATATATAATGTAAACATGTAAGATATAACCTATAAAATAATTACACTTTTATAACTAGAAAAGAAATATTTTTAAAGAACAAATACACAAGTAATTAATGAGGGCTAATTAAAATCTTACCGAGGCTCAGGAGGATTTCATGGGAAAAGGGAGGTACTAAGATTGGGAAACTAAAATATTACAAAGGAAACAACTAGGTGACTTGGTGACACCAGTGAATGGAGTAGATGTCTGTTTCAGTGAAAATCAGTACATAAGTTCATTCTGTATTACAGAGATGAACAAAAGAGGGCAATATGGTGATCCAGGATAAGAAGGTACCACTGCTTGGTCATGGCCACAAATGAGATTGGTATAAATCTGTTTAGAACAGAATCAGTAGCTCTATAAATGTGAAAGATGAAGCTGTTCTGGAGAAACCAAGGATTCAAGGAACATGAGGAACCTAGAGAATAAATAGAAACACACGTATACAAATGACCTGGATTAGCAAGAGAAGGAAGTGCCCTAAGAGCAGATAAGAGTCAGGATGGATACCTGGTCTTCCCCAGCACATTTCTCTTGAAGTTTTGTCAGGGGAGAGAGGTCATCGTTCATGGACCATGGCCTATAGGTTGCTACTGAGGACAACTGGTGCTTGTTTAGAGTGTCTTCTAATCTTTTTGTAAGGGAAGGTCTAAAGAACTGAGCAAGGAAAGCCCTCACTTCTGCAGGAATCTGGAGGTAAAGAGCTGCTGTGCACAGCTGAGGTACACCTAGGTTGTAACCCCAGACTGAGAGGGGGGTCCTCGGAGTGGTCTAGCAGTGCACTGGCAGGGCGAGATGGAATCATGACTTCGTGAGCTGAACTGAGTTAAGCAGCATCGAGTAACAGGGAAGTACATGCACAGCTTGGTACATTCTTCCCTAATGCTGTGGATTGTCTCTCCTCTGAACTTTCCTCCTAGTGTGGTAAATTTGTTTTCCTGGTAGTTTAAACTTAAACTGCACAGAAGGCATATAGACAAGAAGAGCACTGGTGTAGACACTTCTCTTTGGAGATGCTTCTCTTCCTTCTGTAGTCCTCTTGGGAGGAGGCAAATGTGGTAAGGGGACGATCTCTCACCCTTCTCCAGCACTTTCTGTCCCTCTCCTTTTGTTCCGCATGGATGTTTTCTTCACTGGCCTTCATCGTCAGTTACCTGTGCTTATTTATTTATTTATTTCTCAGTCTTGTGTTTCATCTTCCCATCTCCTCAACTTTCCTCTTCTCTTTGTATCTCCATCAATGCTTCCGTTACCTTGATATTCCAAAGTGGTGTCTTCTCTATATATTTTACCCACTACATAACTGTTTTTCCTCTCTGCTCAGTCTCTACATTCACTCTGCTCACTTTTCACCCAACATACCTCTGCCTTGCCTTCTTTCCTACATTTCCTACTTCGCTTCACTCTTACCTAACCTTACACCTCGAATCTTCTCACTTGTGCTTATTACTTTGGAGATCTCATTCAATCTCAAGTGTAAAATGTCCGGGATTGAAATCCCAATCTTCTATCCCAAACCTGCTCCTCCTATAGTCTTCATAATATCAGAACATGTTAACTCCATTCTTCTACCGCCAAATCCTTTGGATTATCCCTGAGTATTTCTTTCTCATCCAATGTCTAACCCTTCGGGAAATCCTATGGTCTCTTCCTTCAAAATGTATCCAGAATCGGACCATTTTTCCCCCACCTCCACATTTGTTCAGGCCACCATCACCTCTACTCTGGACTATCAGCTTTTTCATAGTTTCTCTATTTCTAGTGTTGTCCCCTCTTCAATCTGTTCTTAACACAGCAGCCAGATTGATGTTGTCACTCGTGTGCTCAATACCCCTCCATGGCTTCTCATTTTATTTAGTGGGAAAGACTAAGTCTCATAATGGCCTATGAAACCCGCATGTTCTGGCTCCATTTTGTCTCTGCTCTCACCTTCTCCTACTGTCTTTCTCCTTCAGTTTTCCTACACTGGCCTCCTTCACCCTTAAAGATATGCACCTGCCTTGGGGATATGGACTTGCTGTCCCCTTTGCCTGGAATGCCCCCAGCCAGGTGCTTGCATGGCCTCCTTTCTCACCTCCTTCAGGTTTTTCCTCTGATGCTACCTCCTCACTGAGGACTTCCCTGACCGTCTAACTTGAAATTAAAACCCTTCCCACTCTCTACCCCCAGCACTCTTTATCCTTTTCTCCTTTATTTTTGTTCTTCGTACCTTTCAGCATTTATCTTAAATATTGACTGTATCTCCTCTTTAGGATGTAACCCCCTGAGAGTAAGGTTTTGTTTGATTCACTGCTGAGCACTCAGGGTCCACAGGAGTACCTGTCCATGGTGAGCAGTCAGTAAGTATTTGAGGAATGAATAAATGCATCATCTATTTTCTGCTTCATGTCTCCTTTTCACCCTTATATTTCATTCTCATCCTCTAGCTGTGGCTTCAATTCCATTTTTGACCATATTTGTTCCCTCTGCTTTCCTACTGCTCAACCCTACATCATTTACATACATGTTCTTCTCTCATTTATTTGGCTTTATTTCTTTCGCCACCCTCTGTAAGACTTGGGCTAGGTTCCAGCACCAACTGGAATTTTACTATTTCATCTTTCCCCTCCTTAGTCTCTGCTCTAGCTCGGCCAGGTTCAGTTCTTATCTTTACTCTTACAGGTTTTACACCCCTACTCTATTATTCCCAAAGCAACATAAGATGCTATTTTCTGTGTATAAGAAAAGAGTTGTGGATGTTGGCCATATACTGCATAACCTAATGTCAAGAGTGAACCAGGTAAAACAGAGTGTGTCATGAGGAGCAGGGGAGGGAGAGGCAAGGACAGGACACACTGTTTTTGGCCCTTGGCTAATTCTTTCAGTGTTTCATTTATAAGAAGCCTTAGATCCTTCACTAATTGCTGCTCTTCAGAACTGTCCCAGCTATTAAAACAGAAATGTAGCTTTTAAGTGAAATTAAACCACTCTTAACAAAATATGGGCGATTGTTCCACGAGAGGGTATGGTTCAGCAGTCTTTAGGAACATACTTTTTCAACTTATCCAGTGTTTCAACTGGCAATTCCTATGATTGAGGCTGTTGATCACATATCATACTTAGAAAACTTTGAATGGTACATTCCACAAGTGACTAGTGAGTACGATAACATATAACATAGGTGTGTGGTTACCTGGTTATGAACGTCCTTTCATTGAGGAAGATCCAAGAAGGGTACTGGTGAGCTGTCATAGTCATCTTTCTCCCCTTTCTGAGATGGTCTGAAGATACCCTAACATTAGAATAACATTAATGATTTGTTTCTGGGATGCATTCTCACATTAGTTTCTGATTTAAATTGAATATTTTGTTGTGTCTCTAGTGTAAAAGAATATTTGGGGGAGTTTCTAAGTGGTATTTCATGTGTGAGCAAAACAGAACAATGTACTATGTAAATTGAAGAACTACAGAAACAGTGGCTCCAGGCAAGGAAGGATTGGGCAAGTCTGTTTTTGATGTATTTCTGAAAAGAGAAATATAATTCTGTAAATATGTATGATTCTGAGCAAGGGATCATATTTCCTCTGTTGCACAACTCAGCCTAAACTGGCTGAACCCTTGCCCCAGTCAGGTGAGCACGACTTCAAGTTTCCAGGCAGCTAAAATCAAGCTGTGACTCGAAGGGCTGATTAAATATGATGGAATATCCTTCAAGTCTCCTTCAGGCTGTAGAAACTGCAGCCAGACTGAATAATCTCCTCTTTTATAAGTTCATAGAAATGGCATTAGAGTATGACCAGAGATTTTAAGTATAATATTTTCTGGTCATTCCATTTTGTAGAAGTTCAATATTTAATGATTATTGCTCCAAGCCTATAGAATCATAGGGAATATAGCCAGAATAAAAAGGTTGACTGGAGAGAAAAATTCAGTTTTCTAAAATTTAAAGAAAAAAAAAATTAGGTGTGGGGAGATTTCCTCTTTTTCCTTCTTTCAATTGAAGTTATTTTGGTTAGATAAGATGAATAAAAGACATTTTATGTCCTACTTCACCAGAATACTAGAGGGAAAAAAAAAAAAGGAAAAAAATATTTGGCTTTTCTCATGAAATCTCTGATGCAACTTTTTCCTTATAGCACTTTGTTATCTCACCAGTCATCTTGTAGTAGTCTCTAAACTGAACACTTAACTGGAGTCTCCCTTTTGGCTTTTATCATTCTGACCATCACATCACCTTCCTGGTCACAAACCTTCCTGGGATCTTATTCTTAGAAAATCTTCATACAGTGTAAGTCCCTTAACTGGACATTCAGACTTTCAGCAATACCAACCAAACTCAAAACTGAAGCTTTTCTTCAACACCAAGCCTTGCACTCTAATGGAATTTCACATAACTGAGACTCTTCACCATTCCCCTCCCACCGGAGCGCCCTCAATGCAGCAGCTCCACATCTCTGCTTTCTTCTAGTCTCAATCAGGTGGGACCCTTGTGAGTCTCCCCATAGCCTTTTTAAATCTACATTGCTGTGATTCCACTTTTTCTTTCCACCTTGTATTGTCATTATTGATTTATGCCTTATTTCCTTTTGTACTGCTATCCCCTTACTCAAAGAATGGTGCTCCTCTAGTTGGGAACATTATCCTTTTTGATACCACATCATTGGCAAGATTCTGTCTCATGGAGGACACATGCAGACTCAGGCCAGAAGAGACAGAAGCTTAGCCAATCAGGCAAAGTAATTCTATAGATGAGAAGCCCTGTGGGCATTTTAGCCTGCCCTGGAATGGAGACACAGCATGCTCCATGAGCCCAACTAATCCCAGTTACTCATTCACAGGATTTAGTCTGGGCTGTCTGGTTACACAGCACTTGCTCTAGCTTCAAAAACCTGAGTTCCCCCCTAGATGTTGTCATTCTAATAACCCACACAAGGATTATTCAGGCTCCCTAGTGAGATCCCTTAGTGATGACCATGGGGTCCAAGCACAACCTTCTCCCTCCTGGATCTAGATTATTCACCGTCTACTCCTTCAATTCACCTCTCCCTGCATCTCTCCTCCCACATTCCAATGGCCTATACCTTGCAAAACAATTCATTTTCTCTTCTCATCTTCTCTGCCTTAAGAGCATTTCACAAGATCGATCTCCTCCCACCCCCCTTTGAAACACTTTTTTCCTGAGGCTTTTGAAAAAACAATAACAATCTTGCTCTATTTTCTTGGTATCTCACAGGCTTCCAAATTTTAGTATCCTCTTCTGATTCCTCCTCTATATGATAACTAAATGCTGGCTTGGTTAAGTAGTTCATTCGTGACCATCCTTTCTCCTCCATCTATACTTTGTTCCAGGCAATCTAAGCCATCTCTAGCTCAGGCTCTGCTGAGCTCCAGACTCATGTCACCACCTACTTAATCTCTACTTAGACGTCTACCAGGCATTTCAACATGGCTGAAACAGAACCACTGACTTTCTCTCATGCTCCAGAATTTCCTTCTCCACAATTCTTTCCCATCTACCCAATTAGGCACCAAAACTAAGACTTAGTCCTGTTTTTTCCTCTTTCATCATAAGCAGATTCCAGTCCAAAAGTAAGCCCTATTGACTATACCTCCAGTATGTAATCTGAATTTAAAAGCTTCGATTTCTACTGCGGCCACCCAAACCAAGCCACGCCACCATCATCTCTCTCCTTGATTCTCCTTCATTACTGCATCAGCCTCCTACCTGGTTGCCCTGTGCTATAAAGGTTTGTGTATCGCCCGCCCCCACCCCTCACTGCCCCAAATTCATATGTTGAAACCTAATCTCTATGCAATAGAATTAAGAAGTGGGAACTTCAGGAGATAATTAGGTCATGAAGGAGGATCCATCATGAATGGGACTAAGACCCTTATGAAAGAGACCCTTGCCTCTTCCACCACATGAGGACACAGCTAGAAAGCACCACCTATGAACCAGACAGAAGGCCTCACCAGACACTGAGGATATTTCAAACAGAAGAACCACTGATGGAAGCTTCTTATGATCACAAAATGAATATTTGAAGTGATGGGCTGAAGAATCACTATTCCCTCTCTATCTGTATTCATGAAAAAGCCCAAAAATATCATTAAAGAAAGCAAACAATGGCTATGTAATTATGTGGTTAAACATATGATCTATGATGAAGTAAGTCATAGCTACCTTCAGATTTCAGAAGATGTGATGAAAGGATTTCAAAGGCCCTTACATATTTTCTGACATTTGGAAGACAGTTGAATATAATTTAATGGAAGAAAATGAAAACAGGATAAAGTTTTTGTTCATAAGCAGTATATGACAATTGAATAGGAAATAATCTTGGCTATGTCTGATCTAAAAATTGGCTGAGTAAAATACTCAAGCAGTTTAAATACATGAAAAATAAAAATACAATTTGGCAAAAGTCTCATTTTTATTATTAGTTGCCAAAGTGAGGCATAGGTCTATGAATTCAAATAGTTTCCCCTCCCCACTTCTCTATTTCCATTCACCATGATTCATAGCAAATTAAAACCTAGTAGGGCCCTTGTGAAAATCTCCTAAATTATAAAGACGTGGTAGATTTAAGGGTCTGAACTCATTTTTTCAAAAGCTTGGGAGGAGGATAACAGAGAGGTCATGAATAGCAGAGATGGAGAGGATTTATGAAGAAAGAAAAAATAACAGGTCTTGAAACCTCGAGGTCTTACTTTGGGTGTTCACATAATTTTGGTAGAACATAATAAACTATAACTTGAGAAGAAGATGGTCATAACAAATATATGTACTTTCCTCGGAAGGAGTCCTGCAGTCACTACTAGGCCCTAGGGCCCCAGCTTATTGACTTAGATTGTGTATGAAATAAGATCATATATTTAATGTTTGGTTATTTACCTTTGCATTTTGTCCAGATAGAGTGGAGCTCGAGAGACAGGGAATTAGATAGGTCAGCAATTAAGTCCTGGAGAAATAAATAGCATGGCAGATCTAAGCTGAACAGGGACAGAAGACCCTAGGAAGTTGGAATTATTCTGAGCAGGTGGACGGGATCTGCAGCCTGAGGAGGCAGCATCAGACAGCACCAGGAGGGGCAACGCTGGGACCTGAGGCCATCTGAAGTGTCTGTGGTTCGCCTTCCCCTGCTCTATGTTCTTGCCTAGATGTGGGCTTGCCTGGACTTGCCAGAGGACGAGGTGGGGGTTGGGGGGTGAATTCAAGCCCAAATGAACTCAAATGGGCCAGTCGTTTACAGCACCTTCCTGTACCCAAGCACGTAATAGTTAAATGGTTACTTGCTCAAAAGTGGAAAGTTTGGTTCACTCCTTTGTATATTCAACAAATATTTCATGAGTTCCTTTTCTGTACCTGCTACTGTGCTAGGCACAGGAAATACAACCTATATCTGTATCTACAGCCCCTTATTCCTGAGGCCACTGGGTGCATGAAGTGTTAGAAAGATCATGATTTTACAATGAACTTTAAAAAGGGTGCTAACTTCCCTATATTCCCCAAAGAGAATTTCTCTTGCTCCTGAATTTGCACTGCAAATTATATGCTGCTTTCTAATTACTTACTGCTTTCTTTCTCTAACGATATTTTATTTTACTTAATTGTCTACTAGATCCTTTAGAGCAGGATTATTGCTATTTCATTTTTGTATCGTCTAGAGTGAGTGAATATATGTAGGTATACAGCTGAAACATACATAAAATACTTAATAATTCAATACACAGGGAAGTATATTAAAATATTAACAGTAAAGTTGAGAACTATGGGATTATAAGTGATTATTTTCTTTTTAATTTCATAGGTACTTTTTAAATAGTGTACAAGGAACATATCTTACATCACACACAAACACAATCACAAGATAAAAGTAAAAAAAAAAAGAACAGAAAAAGTCACATTGCAATAGCAGGTGTGTATTTCAGTTATGAGGTAAGATTATATTAAGTACTGTACACATGGAATTCTTTAAAAATATATATCATTTCAGCCTGAAGAAGCAGTGGAAAGTTACAATATGTATTCAGCTCCAAAATAAAGCTGTGTTTCAAAGCTCTGACCTGGAACCTTGGAGAAAAGAAGAGCAGAGCCATATGCAATTACATCACTTCAAGGAAATGAGACAAAGCACCTATAATTCCATTCATTACCCAGTTCCTAAAAGATAGAAGAGTTAATTGAAGTATGGGTTCTAGGAAACATTTGGCTCCATATTTTCTCTAAAGAACTTGGCACATTTGTAGAGATGCTAAAAATCAAGAGCTGGAGTGTAAAATCTATCACTTTACTAAGTGATGTTGGTTGTAACAATTCTTATAATAATTAATAGAACAATAATTATAACAATTCTTGAATGTAAGATTGGACTAAACAGGAAACAGGCCAAACAAAAGACTTCTATATGAGCATGTCATTGCCATCAGATCAAGTGGAATCTAATTTGAAATGCCAAACCTTTAATATTCTATTGCATATGTACATGGCACGAATGATATGCCCTTTGTTCTGCTCAGAGTGCCCTCCAGGAGGTGACTAAAGCAGAAGCAGCAAGAGAAACAAACCAGTACTAAGCCACACAAGGACTCAAGGCATCTTGCCACCACTTGGTATGGGAGGGAGCTGCTCAGTCTGCCAAAGGCATCTTCTAGAGTTGCTGCTAGGGTGAAGTTTAATGATTCCCTGCTTCATCTGACTTTCCAAGAGGAAATTCTAAGGTTGACTTCACAGAGATCATGACTCATTTTTCCTGTTCATGTGTTGGCTGCAAAAGAATCAGTACGCTCCTCTCGAGCTCCATTTACTAGGCTCTAGGCAATGATGAAGTTTTCCTTCAAACATCTAACCTACTAAGATAACTCCCTCATCACTTAAAGAGGGGACTCTGCCTTGCTCAACTACTGAAAGCAATAGTATTAGTAAGTTTGGTATTTGAGATTATGTTATGAAGGTGATGAAACCCTATAATTGATAGTTTTGAAAGATACAATTTTTTTCCAGCAGAATAGCTCTCTAACTTTACTGCAAAGGGAGAATATTCAGAAGTTCTTTTTCAGAGGCTGTATTTTCAACTGGCCTATACTGTACTGAATATTTTTTAAAATCTAAACTTTTATATAAAACCCATGTATCTAGCAACTTTGAATTCCACATCTACTTGTACATTGGAAGTAAATGAAATGTTAACACTAGGTTTCTATTTCAATTAAAAGTATAGGATACTTCTTATTTAAGGAAATTAAAGCAAGCATTAGGCACAGAGCTTTAAATTACATGTTAGAAAGACATGTAATATACATGTTATACTATTTTGAATATAATTGGAAAGTTAATTTGTTCTTTTTTTTTTTTTTTTTTTTTTTTTTTTTTTTTTTTTTTCCGTTTCCGGCACCCGATC
>NW_007727078.1:327229-329296 GCF_000696425.1 Galeopterus variegatus | reverse complement strand
GGGATCCGAACCCTCGGACGGGAGCGCCGCCGCGCTTCCCAAGCGGCGCACTATCCAGTGCGCCACCGGGCCGGCCCAGTTAATTTGTTCTTTACCATGGCTGGTTATTTCTCTTTCTCTCTCTCTCTCTGATTAACCAAAACATTTAATAATTTATCATAAAATGTCACACACATTAGAAATAGTAGAAAAACTTATATGTATACTAAACCAGACTTTAATTAGGAAGACTTAACACCCAGTTATGTGGTTACACAGATTAATCTCAAATTAATCTCAAGTATGGCTAAATAGATTTGTCTCAGTTGGGGTTACTGTTCTTAGACATATACCTATTAAGAAATATAAAATCAAATAATTTGTTTTAAGGAGTTTTAACAAAATATATTCAGCATAAAGTTGAATTTCCTCTTTAAAAATTTTTAGTGAACAATGGTACTCTAATTTACTCTAAATCTATTAGATCCTTTTATGTTTTTAGCTAAACTGCACTAAACACAATCAGACACCAGAGGAAAATAAAACAGTAAAGTTCATGTTGGCTTTAGAATTCTATCCACAATTCTCCAGTCAATATCCAATCATAAGTACATTGGAGAATTTCAACTCTGCAATTTGAAAAAAGAGTACATTAAAACAATGATGATATTAAGTTAGGATCAAAATAAACTTATTATTTCATATTAATAAAATAAAAAGATAAAATGACATCAATGGAAATTGCTGGTCACAACTAATAAGTTTATTCCCTCCTCAAAGCTAGTAATGTTAATAAAACTAACAGCAACATTAACAAAAGTGTCCTTTAAATAAAACTTCATAAAATAAAGCCACTTCCTTGTAATTTAAGCTTTAGAGATAAAGACTGGCAAAACACAGTTATAATCCTTTTATGTTTCTTGTCCATAAACACAAATTAGAGTCAACCTTAGGGCTGGCTGGATAGCTCACTTGGTTAGAGCTTGGTGTTGATAATACCAAGGTCAAGAGTTTGGATCCCTTTTCTGGCCAGCCACGGGGGAAAAAAAAAGTTAACATCACTTCAATACAAACAATTCCATATGTGCTACATTATAAAGACATGAATTACATGATCTAATTTGATCAAAGTTAATAAAAAGCAGTCTCTCATAAACTCAAATGCCATGGGTTCCACAATATGAGATTATGTGTAACTCCCCTAATATAAAATTCTATTTTCTTTTTAGAAATAACAGATTAATATGAAAGTGAGTTTTGAAAAGAAAGTGATTGAGTAGCAAATAAGTTTGAATTTGTTACCACATGCCACGTGCTCAATTTGAAAAGTGTCAAGAAGCCAGGTAATTTCATTGCTACTCAGAGAGATGATACTTTGCTCACCTGCCACCTGCTCTCGTGTCCTGGACCCACTTTCTGGAAATCAGTTCAATACCAGTACCCCCACATTGTCTGGCTTCCCCAGCTCAGTTTACCCTCTCTGATATGGCCTCTTTGGCTGAGCAGCTTATTTTTTAATGCCAAGAATTACCTTTTATGGAACGCCTGCTAAGTGATTAATTCCCATCAAAGCCCTATGCGGCAGATTCTATTGTGATGCTTGTTTTACAGATGACAAACTTTTGAGGCATAGGTAGGTAATTTTGCGAAGGGACAAACTAGTGAGTGGCAGAGCCAGAATTTGAGCCTATGGCTCTCCTGCTCCCGAATTTGTGATCTTAACTCATGGAGTCCTACTTAATTATTTAGTGATTATTCTTTCATTGTTTGGTGAGGTCTTAAATTATATCGGAAATCTTTTCAATTGTTTGGGGGTGATCTCTCTCTCGCTTTGTGGAAACAAACGTTTAGCTGAACCCTCAATTAAAAAGATCTTTCCGAAAGTCTAACGCTTCAGCACAATATTCTAACCATCAGAATACTCAGAGAATGGCGGCTGTCGTCCAGGAGTCTCGTATCTTTGCAAGGGTAAGCACCAGGCACAATTCCAGGTAAAGGGCTCATTGAGCTATTTTCCTCGAGGAAAGGGAGGAGGACTTCGGTGGCCACATTCACCTCCATGCCCTTCTCCCCCCGCCCCCGCCCCCA
>NW_007727078.1:316221-327058 GCF_000696425.1 Galeopterus variegatus | reverse complement strand
CCCACCCCACTTGCCCCACAAGCTTACCTGGGTCAGGAAAGAGTATTATTCTAAGAAAGTCAAAAAGAAAAGTAATGTCTGGGTTCAGGTTGCTCTGATACCTGCATACGTCCAACTTTGCTGCCTACGGATTCTGCTTTCTAATAACTTGCCCTGAACCTGACTCGGGAGGGTGGATAGAGGGCTTCCTCTCCTACCCCCATTTTTCACCTGCTCTTCACTCTGGGAGCAGGAGGAGCCTTTTCGCCTGTGCTGTCGGGCTGAACTTGATCCGGAGAGTTTGCTCCTGGGCTGGGTCAGGAACTCTGGTGCGGACAAGGTGGCGCTCTCGGTTTCTCCCTGTCCTGGGGCCTCGCGAGTCCCTCACCTGCAGGCAGGTCCGGGGCGGGCGGAGGGGCGGCGCTGAGCCCGCGGGCCGGGCCATCCGCTGGGAGCCGGCAGCTGTTAATGATTACCGTCCTCCTCTCCGCCCCGCAGCCAAGTGTGACAAACCCAGCCGCTCCCCGCGCCTCAGTGCATGTTGGGAGTGTTTCCCTTTCTCGGGAGCAGCTGGTGGGGACGCTCCTCTGCTCCCTGCCACACTGCTGGAAAAGAGGAGTGACGTTCTGGTTAACGCTTGAACCGGGGAATCTGACTGACTGTATTTTCTGTTCTCTAATCCATCTGGGCTGTAGAGAAATGGTCTATGAGAAATGACATCAACTAGGACTGAGAGTCATTATTCACGTCTTTCATTTAAAAAATTTCTCTTTCGATTTGACGTTTCTTAATTTTCTTTTCCTTGTTCTTTTGCCACTTCCATTTCCCCGCCAGCACCTTTTCACCCAGAGCAGCTTTCCTCACCTGAGGGTGCATGAGAACCACCCATGTAGCTTGCTAAAGGCGCATGCCCCTGGGCCGCACCACCTGTGAGACTCTGATTTAGTAGGTCTTGAGTACACTTTGGGCACTTTTATTTTTTATAAGCTCCACAGAAGAATCTGGTACACATCAAAGTTTGAAAACGATTGCAATAAAGTACAACAGAGGAAGAAAATAGTAACTTAGTTATTATCTGCTTAACTGGGTTAGGGAAATTTGCTTTTCCTCAATACCTGTACTTTCAAAAGGGCACCTAGAAAGACTTAAGAGACTGTCAGATGACAGATGCTGTAGAAATACAAAATTTATTTACACACACACACACACACACACACACACACACACCACCTTTTATTATCATTGGTATTTAACCTGTTTCCTATGTAAAGCAACTGTTGTTAAGTTTTTAAAAGTATTAGGTTATTTTACAAGTATAAACTTCAGAGCCTTCAAAACGAATTCAATATGGTCACTACAATGAGGTCAACAGGCAGAATTGATTTCTGGTGTCCTTTATGTTCAAATTCCAAATTGACATAATAACTGATCATCATTCTAGATTTCCAGGTTACAAGTTTGATAGATATAGTATTTTCAGCAACATTCTTTATGTTCAAAAGGTCAGTTTATCTATTTAATCTGTTGTGTGGAGACCAGAAGCTGTCAGGTTTACCTTTCTTTGGGCAAATGGACTTATTGGATTGCAAACGTTTTACAATTGTATGTAAGGACAGGTGTGGTGTGGTATTCTTTGTGGATATTAGTTTGATCACCATGTTGGCTCCACAACCCCCTCATGTGTGGCTGCTGGTATGGACTGACCTTTGAATGATGACTAACAGGACCTGCAGTGTTTATAGCAACTAGGTTCCAGATCGGCTTACTCAAACCCATGCTCCACCCCCATTGTCTGTTCCCTAAAGGAATCATTTGCGTACTTTCAGTGTCAAGGCAACATTGTTTTGCATTCTTTATCTGCAAAGGAAGCCTTTATTCTGATTACTGCTTTCCAACAGACTTTCTTTAGTTAGAGAGGTTCAGTGACTCCTTTTGAGTGCTTTCTCGTTTTCTAAGTGCATATTTTTTATTTTGTAATATAAAAAGTTTATAATTGCACGTGTGGTGCGGAAAATTTGAAAAACACAGAGATATAGAGAAAAAATCACCTATAATTTCATCTCTCAAATTATTATAAACAATTTGGTGAATGCCTTATTGACGTATTTCTTTTATGGATATTTACCAAAATGCTATTACATTTGGTTTGTTGTTTTGTAACCTGCTCGTATCACATAAAACATATTATGAACTATTTACCATATATCAGTTTTTTTTTTTTTTTTTTTTTTTTTGCAATGTGATTTTAACTAGCGGCACTGTATTGCACCATATGGATATACCATTATTTAATCAGCTTTTTTTTATCATGAGAAATTATATTGCTGTAAACAACACTGCAGTTAATGTTTATAACTGCACACAACCATGGTTATGGCTTTTAGATATATTTCAAAAACTGAAGTTGCTAGATGACAGGGAATGTGCATTTTTAAGAATTTCTCTTCTAAAAAAAAAACCTTGTCAATTTTATACTCCCAGTGCAACTAACATGGGTTACTATATTTCTTTTAACCATTTACCAACTTGAATGGTAGAAAAATTCGTATCATATTTTAAATATATATATTACTGGTTACTTGTAAGATTGAACACTTTCTTTAGACTTACCTTGCAGTTTTACTTTTTTGTTTATTGTACTCTTTGCTCATCTTTTTTTATTGATTTATAAAATCCCTTTATATATTTAGCATATCAACTCTTCATCATATATGCTGTGACTATATTTCCAGGGTTGTTTACCTTTTAGTCTTGTTCATAGTATTTTTGACATATAAAGTTTTAAAAATCTAAATAGTCAAATCAACTATTTTCTTTATAAGTTACACCTCAGTTTTATGAAAAAGCTTTCCCATCCTTAGAGTATATATTTTTTTCTTCTAACTTTTTAAAATTGATATATTATTTATTTATAAAATTGAACATTTCAACCCATCTGGACTTTCTTACATTAAAAGCCATGAAATTTAAATATAACTTAATTTTATTAGCCTATTAACTGAGTCATATTTATTAAATAACTATAAATTTTAAACTCCATGAAGGCAAGAATCATGTCTATCTTGTCCTCTATTTTGTAATGACCAACAGGCCCATGGTTGCTCAGGCCAAATGTTTAACTGGCACTCTCAATTCCCCTCTTTTCCTCTTTCCATGTCCAGTAAATCAGCAATTACTGATTTATCTCCACTTCTACCACCTTGCATCAGGCCACATCACCTCCTGCTTAGATACTACAAATGGCCTCCTAACTGGACTCTCTGCCTCTATTCTTGTTGTACTACAGCCCATTCTCCACCTGCAGCCAGCATAGTCTTTTATAAGCCATATCCAGATCACATTATCATCTCTGATTTCCTGTGCTGAAAGTCTTTTCTAGTGATCGTCCCCTGCATCTGGAATAAAATCTAAATCTGAGCTTCTTACCGTGGCTTAAAATGCCCTGCATGGCCAGGCTTGTCCTTACTTCTTTGGCCTTATTGATTGCCTGCTCCCCTGGTACTAACTTTGCACTCACTGCCCTGGTTTGATTTTTGTTCCTGGAACAGACCAACCTTGTTCCTCCTCACTACCTTTGTACTGAGTATTGTCTCTGCCAAGAAAGCTCTATTCTGGTCATAACTGGTTCCTTTTAATTATTCTTTTTTCCCCCTAAAATATTACCTCCTCCAAAAGGCCTCTTATGATACATTTTTATGACCGTAAAACATCAGAGACAGTATAAATTTGTGCTGGCCAAAAGATAAACCTAGGTAAAAAGGTTTAAATCAAATTTTGGAAACACATCTATTTTATCAACAATTTAAATTACTAAAGTCACATGAATTTGAAAGCATTTACATTTACCCAATTAATCAGCACACATTATTTATAAGCCAAAATTTGGTACCATGTAGACAACACACAAACACATGTATAGACATATATGTAGACATAACAGACAGCTCACATGTTATATATGCAGACATAAAAAAACATAGAAACAAAGATCTTATAGGTTTTGTTCAAAGTGTTAATAATGAGACAAATAAAATATAAAACTCACAAAAAGGACAGTTGGATTTAAATCATATGTCTGTAAATGAAGCAAGTTAAGGATTATCTGCCCCACATGACAGAAGGCCACACTGAGTTCTCAGAGAAACCAAGGTAGCAAATTTACATTACGAAGCACAGATAAAGAATGTAGGGCTTTTTAAGGAGTCTGTGTGTCAGAAGATACACAGGAAGGGTTTTTAAAAAGAAGTGGATGCCAAGATCAAATACAATCATAGAACTCCACCATAGGTTTCCTTAACTGGGTTACTGAGCTAAGGGCTGAGCCAATGAACAAACAGGGCCAAGGCCATTGACTCTTGGGGTTCTGAGAGGAAGGCAGCAGATCCAAAAAGGTCAGGCAGCGTGCCACAGCTGCATTTCTTATGAGGCCTCAGAGTCTTTTGCAAAACATTAACAAGAGAAGCACATAGAGGCTCAAGGAAAAAGGGGTTCAATTGTCTAAATGGTTTCTTTGGGAAGAAGCAAAAATCCAGAGAGAAACGGGGGCCTAAAAGAAAAATGCATTCAAACATGACTAGAGAGTTGTAAAGTAACTGCCTCAGGTTCATTAGGCTCAGAAATAAGTTAAACAAACAGAACAAAAGCTTCCTAACGTCAAAGCAAAGGCCCCATGGCACAACCACAACCCAGCCTCCACTGCGGATGGAGCCAGATGTGCAGAAGTGGGCCGGAGAGGAGCCAGCCAAGCTCCTGCAGCACGTGGCAACCCATGGCGACCACTGGCCCTGAGAGAGCCAAATCCTAACCATGCTTTCCAGCAGTCACTTGAAAGAGGAAAAAAACAGGGAAGAGGGAGAGAGTAAAAGAGAATACATTGTTTTTTCTCATAATTTACACTGGGGGCCCCCCGAGAGAGACTTACTAGCAGCAGAGACACGGGAGCAAAATAGTCCCAGTGGTCACTTGCCTCTTGCACTTGGGGTCTCGGCTAGTGCCCCACCCAGCATTCCCTTATCTCTTGGCTGGCAAGCCAATTTTCTTAACAGATGGCAAATCCAGGTTCTTGGTTTATCCATGAAAGAAAAATCTTTCATAGGACCAGTGGAAGGAAAGGAAGAGAGCGATAGAGAAAAGAAACATAATAGGGCTTTTTACCAAGCAAAGGTACATGCCAAAGAAGTCTGCACGTGTCTCTGCCAGCGAGAGACATGCACCCCCCCTCTCCTTTCTGTCCCCCCGTCAAAGCCCCTAAGGCCTGTCCTCTTCCCCTGCTGTTCTCCCTAGTGCACTCGCACTGGCTGATCAGTGTGAGTATTTATGAGCGGCCTCCCTGGGGCATGTCCCTATTTTGCCCTGCCTCGATGGTAATACAGAGACAAATAAGACAAAGTCTCCGCCCTCAAGGAGCGAACAACCTTCAACCTCAAGATGAACTCCATTCAGTCTTCTCTGCCCGAGAAGAGAAGAGATTTGAGAGTATACGTTCAAAATTTAGTAACAGAAAGAAACACAGGGCAATTGGTGTTTTGATAGATTTTAAGAGGTAGAAGGAGAAACAGTTTCTTAACAAGTGTACTTTTTTAAGTGTAGAACCATTTTCAAGTAAATGAAAACGGGCAGTAATCATTCTCCCACCCCAAAAATAACTTCATTTTAAAATGGTTATCATGTGCGAAACATAAAGAAATCCATTGGAATGTGACAGTGATTGTTATTTTTCTAAATGTAAAATTCAGCTAATCTTGATTTTTTAATTGTTGATTTTCTTATTGTATTTTTGCTTCATTAGTTTTTAAATAATTGTATTGTGTATATTTGAAGTTTACAATGTGATGTTATGGGATACATAGAGATAACAAAATTGTTACTATATTAAAGCAAATCAACATATCTATCATCTCACATAGTTACTGTTTTGTGACAAGAGCAGCTAAAATCTACTTATTTAACAAAAATTCAAAATGCAAAACAATTTTATAAACTATAGTATATAGTTTGTACATTAGCTCTCTAGATGTGTTCATCCCACATATCTGCTATTTTGTATCCTTTGACCTAAATCTCCCCATTTTTTCCTAACCCATGGCCCCGGGAAACCACTGTGTTATTCTCTATCTTTGTATTTTGACCTTCCCCCCCAGCTTCAGATTCCACATATGAATGAGATTATGCAATATTTTCATTTCTGTGTCTGGCTTATTTCACTTAGCATAACGTCCTTCAGGTCCATCTGTGTTGTGGCAAATGACAGTATATTTTTCTTTTGCTTAAGGCTGAATAATATTCCATTGTATGTATACATGTATATATATTTATATGTAATAAAATCAGATTTTATATATACAAATAATGTATAAGGCTTTTATATATAAATATATAATATAATAATATATAAGGCTTATATATATAAATAATATATATGTTTAAGGCTGCATAATATTCCATTGTATATATGTATATATATTTATATATATAAAATCACATTTGCTTTATCATTTGTCCATTGACAGATACTTAGGTTGTTTCTATATCTTGCTATTGTAAATAATGTTGTAACAAACATGGGAGTACAGATATTTCTACAAGGTGGTGATGTCATCTTCTTTTGATATATGCCCAGAAGAGGGATGGCTGGGTCATGTGGTAGTTCTATTTTTAATTTCTGTAGGAGCTTCCATACTGTTTTCCATAATGGCTGTACCAATCTACATTCCCACCAACAGTGTACTAGGGTTCTCTTTTTTCCACACCCTTGCTAACATTTGTTGTTCCTTGTCTTTTTGTTAATAGTCATCCTAACTGGTGTGAGGTGATATCTCATACTGGTTTTAATCTGCATTACCCTGAAGATTAGTGATATTGAGCACCTTTTCAAATACCTATTGACCATTTTTATGTCTTCTATGGTGAAACATTCCTTCAGGTCCTTTGCCCATTTTTTGATCAGATTATTTGTTTTTCTGCTATTGAGTTGTAAGAATTAACATTGTGAAAATGTCCATATTACCCAAAGTAATCTGCAAATTCAATGTAATCCCCATTAAAATTCCAATGACATTTTTCCCTGAGATGGAAAAAGCTAACCAGACATTTATATGGAACAAAAAAAGACCACGCATAGCCAAAGCAATCCTAAGTAAAAAAAAAATAAAATAAAATAATAATAAAGCTGGTGCATAACACTACCTGACTTTATATTACAAAGCTAAAATAACCTAAACAGCATCGTACTGGCATAAAAACAGACACACGGATCAATGGAACAGAATAGAGAACCCAGAAATTAACCCATATGCCTACAGCCATCTGATCTTTGACAAAGGCAGCAAGTCTATACACTGGGGAAGAGACTGCCTTTTCAACAAATTGTGCTGGGAAAACTGGGTAATCATATGTAGGAGAATGAAACTAGACCCGTATCTTTCACCATATACCAAAATCAACTCAAAATGGATAAAAGAATTAAATATACACACTGAAACAGTAAAACTCCTTAAAGAAAACATAAGGGAAACACTCCAGGAAATAGGAGTGGGTACAGAATTCATGAATAGGACCCCAAAAGCACAGACAATTCAAGGTAAAATAAACAAATGGGATTATATCAAACTAAAAAGCTTCTGCACAGCAAAAGAAACAATCAACAGAGTAAAAAAACAACCAACAGAGTGGGAGAAAATATTTGCTAAATATACATCTGACAAAGGATTAATATCCAGAATATACAAGGAACTCAAACAACTTTACAACAACAACAAAAAATAACCCAATTAAAAAATGGGCAAAGAAACTGAACAAACATTTCTCAAAGGAAGATATTTTTATTTTTTAATTTTTTATTAACCTAAGATCTTAACCCCTTATCAGCTATGTAGTTTATAAATATTTTTTTCCCAGTCTGTAAGTTGCTTTTCATTTTGTTGATTGTTTCCTTTGCTGGGCAGAAGCTTTTTAGATTGATGTAGTCCCGTTTATTTATTTTTGTTTTTTTAAAGCTTGGACTTTCAGTGTGATATCCAAAAAATTATTGCCTAGTCCAAATGGAGCTTCTCCACTATATTCTCTTCCAAGACTTTTGAGGTTTCATGTCTTACATTTAGGACTTTTATCCATTTTGAGTTGGTTTTTGTGTACAGTGTAAGGGTCTGATTTTATTCTTTTGTATGTGGTGATCCAGTTTTCTTCAGCACCATTTATTGAAGAGACTATTCTTTCCTCATTATGTCCTCTTGGTGCCCTTGTCAAAAATTAGTTGACTGTATATGTTTGGATTTAATTTTGGGCACTCTATTCTGTTTCATTGGTCTATGTTTCTGTTTTCATGCCAGTATCATACTGTTTTGATTACTATAGCTTTGTTAAATAATTTTGTTTTATTTTATTTATTTATTTTTTGGCTGCTGGCTGGTAGGGGGATCTAAACCTGATCTTGGTGTTATAACATGTAATATAATTTTAAATCAGGAGGTATGATGCCTGCAACTATCTTTTTCTTCCTCATTATTGCTTTGACTGTTCAGGGTCTTTGTGGTTTTATACAAATTTCAAAATTTTTTTATCCTGTTTCTGAGAAGAATGCCATTGCAATTTTGATAAGGATTGTGTTAAATCTGTATATTGCTTTGAGTAGTATGGACATTTTAACAATTTAATTCTTCCAATCCATAAACAAAGTATCTCTTTTCATTTGTTTGTGTTTTCTTTAATTTCATCAATGTTTTATAGTTTTCAGTGTACAAATCTTTTGTCTCTTTGGTTAAATTTATTCTAAGTATTTTATTTTATTTTTGATGCTATTGTTAATGGGAATGCTTTCTTGTTTTTTTTTTTTAGCTAGATTATTATTTGTGTATAGAAATGCCACTAATTTTTCTATGTTGATTTTGTATCCTGCAACTTTACTAAATTCATTTATTATTTCTAACAGTTTTTGTGTGGAATCTTTGGGGTTTCCCCCACATAGGATTATGTAATCTGCAAATAGAAATAATTTTACTTTTTTCTTTCCAATTGAAATGCCTTTTATTCCTCTTACTTGTCTGATTGTTCTTGCTGGAACTTGCAATACTGTGTTGAATAGAAATGGTGAGAGTGGACATCGATACCTTGTATTGATCTTGGTGAAAAAGGTTTCAGTTGTTCTCCATCAATTATCATGTTTGTTGTGAGTTTTTTATAAATGGTCTTTATTGTGTTGAGGAACTTTCCTTTTATACCTAAACTGTTAAGAGTTTTTATCAAGAAAAGATGTTGTACTTTGTTAATGCTTTTTCTGCATCAATTGAAATTATCATGTAGTTTTCATCTTTCAGTCTGTTAATGTGATGCATCACATTGATTCATCTGCATATATTAAACCAACCCTGCATGCCAGGGATAAATCACATTTAATCATGATGTATAATCTTTTTAATGTGTTGTTGAGTTTCATTTGCTAATATTTTATTGAGGATTTTTGTATAAGTGTTCATCAGAAATATTGGCCTCTAGCTTTCTTTTCTTGTGGTGTCTTTGTCTGGCTTGGCTATTAAGTTGATGCTGGTCTCATAAAATATGTTTGGAAGTATTCCTTCTAGCTCTATGTTTTGAAAGAGTTTAAGAAATATTTGTAGTAATTCTTTGAATGTTTGGTAGAAGGCAGCTGTGAAGCCATCTGTTTCTGGGCTTTTCTTTATTAGAAGGTTTTTCATTTCTGTGGGATTTTGAACATAATTTACTCCATTTTGAAAGACCTTACTACTTTCTATGTCTTTTATGTGAACCTTGCCCACAGAAGTTATACAGTAACTATGGGTAAGGTAGGTAGAACAATAGGTAGAAATGGCTTGCTGACTATAAAGAAGGGATTACATACTAGCCATTCTAGCTACCTGCATCACAAGACCATCAAAGATAATAATCATTGTCATAAGAGTGATATTAGCTTGTTTCTTAGTTGTTAATTGTTTCTTGGATTTTTCCACTACTTTGTTTTATAGGTGATCTGCCTATAAAAACCTGGGCTGAATCAGGAGATTCTGTGAAGAAACTTTGTGTACACTACTGTGTCATCGCCCACCCAATCCATCATCCTGTAATTACCCATTTAATAAAATTCTTTGCCTTACTGCATGAAAGTGCCTGTTTCGTTTTTCAGTCTTAGGATACTTTCTCAATTTGGTGGGCATTTTGCCTTTATCCTACCTTCAGACAATTACCTTTTCAATCTTTTTATTATTGGTCTGTTCAAGCTTTTTATTTCTTCCTGATTCAATCTTGATGTTATCCAATTTGTTGGCATATAATTGTTCATAATAGCCTCTTTTTATTTTTTTTATTTCTGAGGCATCTGTTGTAATGTCTCTATTTTCATTTCTGATTCTATTTGAGACTTCTCTCTTTTTTCTTCATCTATCTAGGTGTTTGTCAATTTTATTTATTTTTTCAAATAACTAACCCTTTATTATTTTTTCTATGCTTTTTTTTCTGCTTTTTAGTGGATTTATTTTTGTTTGGATCTTTATTATTTTCTTTCTCCTTTTTTTTTTTTTTTTTGTCTTTTTTCGTGTCCAGCAACGGATCGCAACCATCAGTGTCGCGCCCGTACCGGACCAGGACCAGCAACGGGATCGCAACCCTCAGTGTCACGCCCGCACCTTGCTCAGCCAGTGAGCGGGAACCGGTCTGTATGTGGGATCCGAACCCTCGGCGGGAGCGCCGCCGTGCTCCCAAGCGGCGCACTGTAGCAGTGCGCCACCAGGCCGGCCCATTTTCTTTCTCCTTTTAACTTTGGGTTTAGTTTGCTCTCATTTTTCTAGCTCCTTTGGGCATGGTGTTAGGCTATTTATTTGGAATCTTTATATATATATATATATATATA